>NW_021964150.1:50000-220000 GCF_902167405.1 Gadus morhua | reverse complement strand
TTAGGAAGGGAGTCTGGACAAATGGTTTCTTGACATTGTCCCATGTTATTGCATGTTTTTCATAGTATTTATGACCTATTACTATCTGAAATCGGTCGCCAATGTCATAGCTCATTTCATGAATACACTTTTATCACAGTTATTTTCTGTAAACGTTTGATGGTAATGCAGCGTGTCTCTTCTATCCACAATAGTCTTAATACAACCATTTCTAACACCTTAATTTAACCAGTCTAGCATTATTGGAAACCTAACCACCGTTAACCGAATAAGCTAACCAAATATGCACTTTTAATATTAATACACTTACTATACAGGCTGCCTGTTTCAATAGATGTTTAAGCTTTTTTTAAAAAGTGGCAGGACTTTGTGAGACGAAGGGGTCGTTGTTTTTATTGATGATGAACTGATGGCATTGATAATGCAGGATATCACTCGACTGGTGAGACATGTGATCAATGAGAAACACAGAAAGACGATGAGATCAAAATGAATAAACAGAAGAGAAACCGTCCTTGTTGGATAAAAGATTGTGCTAATATATAGAAAAATGTATCCGTAAGCCAACGTTAACAGCAAGTTACAAGTTAAGATGTAACAGCAAACTGACTCACAACGTATTTTGTGTGTGTGTGCATGCGTGTGGTAGTGAGAGAGACTGAGACTATTGATACACACACTTCCAAAAAGGAACTTTCGATGGGGAAGTTGCACAACCCAGCCGACGTTGAGGCAGTGTGCTTATTATGGACTTAATATTAACACCAGACGCCGACTCCAATCTAGTTGATCTGATAGCACATACAACCTGGATTCGAAATACCCACTAGGGTTTTGCAAATTATTTTTATTTATTTCTGCGTTTGCACTAGCAGACTGTTCCGACTTCGTGTGACGGCCAGCCTGCGGTGGCCCATATTTTCAGTTCTGAACACAGGATCTTTGTAGACCAATGGGCCTGGTTTGGTGGCTGGGAGTTGGACTACTCCTCGTCTTCGCCCAGGTGAGATTTCCTCTGACTTTTGTGTGAGCTCCACGACGCCATTCCTCTGTGCGTCCTATGCCCTACTTCGTACTTTTACATTTGACGCTGTCCAGTTGTTAAGTTTTAAATTCATAAACATTAAAATAATATAGCCTCGGCCTATTACATTTTCCATATTGCTCGCAGACCTTTTTGTTATTTCGGGTTTTTTTAGTGTGAATCTGCGTTACAAACTAATGTAATCATGTATTCTACTATACTAGTTTAACTAGTCATGTGTTCTAGTGTAACTAGTTTTGTATCTCAGCTTAATCAACATTTCAGTGGAATATGTGAAAACATTGGTAACCAACTAAACCTCATCACGTCGGTACAGGCCTATGAGCCTACATTGCATACATGTTGAATTGAAATACTATACATACATACATACATACATACATACATACATACATACATACATACATACATACATACATACATACATACATACATACATACATACATACATACATGTTGAAACACATAACATAAATGTTGAAAAACATTACATAGGCTACATGTTGAAATATCGTGTGCCTCCTGGACCATCCTGGGCTACAATGATCTCTCCTCAAACCATCAGATATAGGTTCCACTATAACTTATTCCCCTGAACGTATGTGCCTTTTCTTCTACAGGCTTGGGCATCAACTCCTGAAAAGCCAAAATGTCTGCCTGGTTTCAAGAAGGATTCTAACCTTTTCGAAGTAGACAGAAGACATCTTCATAGCAGACGTGTCCTTGGCAAAGGTAACAATGGTTTTCTATCTGCCGTCATGATTCTTGAGTACATACGGCAAATGTATATAGCTGGGCCTGGGCCTACCTATAATATAGACCCAGTTCAACTAGTATACTTTAGCTGGAAATAATTCCATACGACTAATGTAGTGCCCGTTCAGTGCACTTAGCTACAGACAGGGGAGTGGTGTATTGCTAGTTTTATGGCTCAACAACAGGGGCGTAGCCACATGGGTGGCCAGTCTGAAAAAATAAAATTAACAAATCCTCAACGGACATGGTCGAAAGAAAGCTGAAATATTTGCACTATTAGTTTGATCTAACTTTGACTTATTATTCTTATTTAAAGTGTTGTATTTTGACATTACGAATAAGTATTGCACTTAAAATAATTTTTCTCAACTATTATCAAGGGGGTCGTCAATATCACCGTTCCATGTAACGCCGGATGCAACCACTCCTTTCTACTACTTTCAGTTGGTTTCATTGAAGCCGTCTGGTCAACCTCTGACAATTCAACACATTGTAACCAATTCATTTTTTAAATCAATGAAAAGATCTACACACTTGTATCTTCAATAATATCTAAGCGAAATTTCGATAGCTTTAATACTTTTTTCAGAATCACAGTTTTAGTTTCATACCGGCATAGTTTTCAGTTGCTGTCATTGATTTTCTTTTGTCGCCAGAGCGTGAGGACATTCATGCACACACGCAATAGATCCGCCACATAGCCGTGTTTATGGACACTTTTGATCCAATTAGAAGTGGAAGAACAGCTCAATCAGAATTAGAAATTATCAAATATACGCCTCAATCGGAATGATCCATACATCGATTAATTGGCGAACGATCCAACTGCATCGATGCAACGCCCAAACATCGATGCATATCACTGTATTATACGCTTTTATTTTGACAATCTCCTTGCGCGGGTGTTAATGAAACTATTTCTGCGCAAGTGCGCCTATCGGCTCGTATCCGTTCATCAGTAAAACGAGGCACATGTGTGAGCGCGAAGATGTCTAGTTTCGGTTTGTTTTGCCAGATTTCCAGTTTTTCCAGTCTAACGTGATTATAAGTAGCCAAATTTGGTGGGAAAAGTTGCTCTATCTGGCAACACGAATGGCTTATCTTAAAAGCCAAGATGATTCCGAGGGATGTTTTGTTTTTAGAAAGAAACTATCCACACAGATAGGTATGGTCTATGTTCAAAATGAAAGCTCTTTAATTTAATAATTGAAGGTGATAGGAGCCGACGTATAGTAGTGGACAATTTGCTGCAACATTGTGACATTTTATGTTTGCAAGAAACTTTTCTACCAAAGCAGGATTTGGGAAAGTTGAACTGTTTTAATGACAATTTCCACGGGGCTGGCGAGTCCACAACGGACCTATCCTTGGGAATAGTGAGAGGGAGGATAGCAGGGGGCGTGGCTATCCTCTGGCACAAAAAGCTGGACTCTGTCATTAATGTCATCAGGCTTGAAGTTGACTGGTGTATTGCAGTGCGCATACAAATAAATAACAAGGAGTTCAGTATTCTAAATGTATACACACCATATGAGTCGCAACAAAATGAAGATGAATATCTGAATAGGCTTGCTTTTATAAATTCTTTTATTTCTGATAATCATTCCACAAGCGTCCTTGTAGTGGGTGATATGAATGCTGACCTTACAGACAAACGTTCCTTGTTTGCTAAGCATATGCTACAGTTCTGTGACGATAACAATTTAATTGTGTCCAGCCAAATATTTTTACCTGCTGATAGCTATTCTTATATAAGCGAGGCTTGGCACACAACATCATGGCTTGACCATTGCATTAGCACTGCTGATGCCCATGAAATTATAAGATCTATTAACATTGTGTATGAGGCGTCCATGTCTGATCATATTCCTTTTGTTGTGTCACTAGATTGTGAGAGTCTCCCTGAGATGTCTCAGGAGGGTAAACATGCCTGTAAGGCCAAACTGGATTGGGCCAAGCTCACAAATGAGGATATTTTAACATACTATGGGAAAACTGATATCCTTCTTAGTGCTGTATATTTACCGAGAGATGCAATTATGTGTTCTGACGTAAACTGTAATGTAATTTCTCACCGTAAAGATCTCTGTGCCATGTACAATGATATTGTTGGAGCTGTGTATGAGGCCAGCAGGTCATATCATAAGTATTCTAAAAGGGGAAAGTCTGACACCAAGCCACGTTGGAAAAAGCATGTTGCTGCTCATCATGCAGAAGCTAAAGAGGCATATAAAGCTTGGGTTCAGGAAGGCCGACCTAGACAGGGGCCTGTCCTGGATTATAAAAAGTTAACTCTTTCAAAATTTAAATATGCAGTTCATTATATATCCAAAAATGAACAAGTTATGAGAGCAGACTCTATGGCTGAAAAGCTTCTAAGTAAGAATGTTGTTGAATTTTGGAAGGAAGTGAGAACTCATAACAGGAGCAATACATTGTTGCCTAGCACAGTAGAGGGAGTCTCTGGAGCTGATAAAATCGCTGATTTGTGGAAGCAGAATTACTCAGCTTTATTTAATTGTGTAAAAAGTGACCCTTATACAGTTGGCAATATTTCCAATAGGGATGCAGTAGGAATCACAACACATGAGGTTTTTGAAGCTATCACAAAATTATCTGTGAATAAAGCAAGTGGCTCAGATCAGATCACTGCAGAGCACCTCGGGTTTGCTAGCCCGAAAGTGGCCGCTCTACTTGCCATATGTTTCACTGGCTTTATGACGCATGGGCTGTTGCCCGACTCTATGTTGGCCGTAACTCTTGTGCCTGTCATTAAGAACAAAGCAGGCAAGATTGGAAGCATGGACAATTATAGGCCAATCGCACTGGCAAGTGTGATTTCCAAAGTTCTGGAGAGTATTCTTTTAGATCGATTGGGTAAGTATATTAATACCAGAGACAATCAGTTTGGTTTTAAACCAAAGCATGGCACTGAGTTGTGTATTTATAGTTTGAAAGAAATAGTAGAAATGTATAGAGGGCAACATTCCTCTGTTTTAATTGGAGTTATTGATGCCTCTAAGGCCTTTGATAGAGTCAATCACCAGAAGCTGTTCACAAAATTAAATCAAAGGGGTGTACCTGCTAGCATTATAAGAATACTTGCATACTGGTATGCTAACCAGAGTATGCAAGTCAGATGGGGTAGCAGTGTCTCTGGTCCTTTCAGTGTTGCTAATGGAGTTCGACAAGGGGGGCTACTGTCACCAGCCCTCTTCAATCTGTACATGAACGATTTATCTGACCAACTGAACGATTGTAGAACGGGCTGTATGATTGGTAACACGGTGATTAACCATGTAATGTATGCGGATGATTTGGCCATTCTCTCTCCCAGTAGTGCTGGGTTTCAGCAGTTGTTAAATGTGTGTACAGAATATGGTGTCAAACATGATGTGCAATACAATTCAAATAAGAGCAGTGTGATAATATGTAGGGCGAAGGGAGATAAGGACCTCCACTTTCCACAATTTTATCTTTCTGGGGAAAAGCTTTGCGTTTGTTATAAAGCTAAGTACCTCGGGCACTTTATAACAGATCAAATGTCTGACGATGACGACATTTTAAGACAGTGTCGTACATTATATGCCCAAGCCAATATGTTGGCAAGAAAATTTCATATGTGTTCTGATCATGTTAAAATATGTCTCTTTAGAGCATATTGCACTCCCCTGTATACTGCCCCCTTATGGGGTAAGTTCAAAAAATCAAGTATGCACAGACTACAAGTTGCTTACAACGATTGTTTTAGGATTTTACTTAAAAAACCTAGGTGGAGTAGTGCAAGTGAGCTATTTGTGAATGCAGGAGTTAACACCTTACAAGCTTTATTGAGGAACCTTATGTACAGATTTATCTGTCGCCTGAATAACTCAAAGAATGAAGTCATAATGCTGCTGTCGAACCCAAGTTATAGCGCAGTACGCTACCAGTCATACCTTTGGAGGCATTGGTATAAGTGCCTTTTATAATTGGTCGTTATGTTTTTATTCTTATTTATGTGTGTGTTGTCCATTTCTTGTATTGTATGTTTTTAAATGGACCTTGAGTCTAATAATAAAAGGTTGATGATTGAATAAGCTCTTTAATTTAAGCCATAAAAAAACCTTTTGCACTGAAATGCAATGTGGACTTTTATTATTTGCATTAAAAATGGATTGTTTTGGTTTTAAATATCCGGAAGAGCAAAGAAATAAAATGAGGAAATTATAATTAAGTTTATGTGAGTTGAAGTGAATGTAAGAGGTTGTGTTAAATGGGCATAGGATATCGCCTCATATCAATCGCATATTCCTGAATCAAATCGAAATCGTATCGCGGCAGATTTTTTATATCGGCAAATATCGTATCGTTGTCTAATGAATCGATTTAATATCATATCGTGATGAAACCAGAGATTTGCGCCTCTAGTGGCTGGAGCCACACTCAAGGCCACGTGTTTGGTGGGGCCGAGCCATGTTGTGTCTATGAAGTTTGTCTTATACTTTAAGTATCCGGGAAGCTTGACCCTCTCTCTAATGCTGTGCCGCCTGTTGATCCTTACTTCGAAAGAGTAAAAGGCACTTTGACGTCACGAAAAAAGAACACATCTGTGTTCGAATTGGAACTTTTTCACAGTTTGGCAGGCTCACACTAGCAATTTTCGGCTAGAACGCTAAGAAACATTCATTACTATTAAACTATCTCCCAACACACAACCATCTTGAATTTACATTTCTAATTAGTCATTGCGTTGGGTTGCTTTTCACCTAGTGTGCACTGGACTTTTCCTACTTGTGCATTCAACAATTCATTCATCCAGGCCAGATGTAGCATTTATTATAAATTAACCTCTTTAAAGTAACGATGTGACGTTAACTTAGCGTGGTTTTGAAGGCCACCTTTGGTTAGGCTACTGGTGCTTGGAAAACTATCTCGGGAAATGGGTATTTTAGCTCGGTTGCTGTGTTACACGACCTAAAAGCTGAGGCCAATTCAGTTTTTCTCACTACACGGAACCACTAACTGCGTTCACACCAAAAGCGAATCACGCTGCAAAGACGCTTTGGTCGCTCACAAAGTATCGCTGCGAATATTTCTGTTCGCTTTTGTCGCTCATGACGTACAATTCAATTTTGCACACGCATTTAAAGGAGCCGTATGCTTTTAGTACAGACAGCCATATCAAAGAGTGAACTCCCATACACTTTGGCCATATTGCAAAGACGGTTTTGCTTGTTGGATAAATGCTTTGACAGCAAGTAGGACAGTGATTCCCCTCCTATATATATATATATATATATATATATATATAATATATATATATGTATATATATATATAAAACTCCTAAAATGAAATTACAACTGAGAACAAAAAAAGGTTATATGCTGTAGTAGGCTAGTTAAAATATGTTTCACTGATCTGCATCTGCAAATCATGATCTGCACTCATTCGTCAAACAAATTGACATTGGCGCACATGGCTAATTTGCATACGTGCACAGGACTGGCTGGCTCCGCAAGGCAAATAATAGAACCTATTTATCCATGCCAATCTGTCTATCTATCTATCAACGCGTGTCTAGTTTTAATGTGATGTATTTTGTGTCCAGTCAGACTTGTCTCCCTTGTTCTATGTGGTCTTGTAGGCTACTGTCCTGTGTGAGCCGAATCACCTAAGTTAATTCCCGACAATTTGTGTGTTGACTAGGCTATCTATCTATCTCGACTATTTAATTAAAAATGATTCACCTCAGGCTCCGTGAATAGTGGGGAATAGTGGGAATAGAGGGATAAAAGACAAGAGATATATCCCTTGTCATTTATCCCTCGTTTTGTCGAATAGTTTGTGTATGTGACGATTTCAAAAACGTGTTTTGTTTAAAGCATGACTACACGCGATTGGTTGGTTTGATTGGTGGTATCGAGAGCAAATGACAATGATTCCCGCTTAAATAAGAACGTTCTAGATCGCAAATATTTTCTATAAATACTCCTGCTTATCATCACTTTGATCAAAATCACTATGGATGTTGCACTCATTAACTATTGAACACACAACAGAAAACACAGCTGTCATTATCACTCTCACTGACAGCGATATATTGTTTCACTTCTTATGACAAATGTACTTATTGTAAGTCGCTTTGGATAAAAGCGTCTGCTAAATGGTCATTTGTCAGCTGTCTATCCTCCATTAAACTGCATTGAAGTGACACGTTTGTTCCGTGCATTATTATTTCATTATTATGCATGCATTATACCTTTGCACAACGTATTATTCCTTTGCACAACGTAGGCTATGTATTTTCGTAATTTGAAAACGATATTGTCCCATTCAGAGCAAGGAAGATTAGTATGCTAGGATCTCGGTTAGCAGGTATGTATCGCGCCTATTTTACAATAATCTCAAACGTTTCATTAACTCGCACACCAGACCAACCAACCAGGTGTGACACCTCCGCCCAGGCCAGAGCCTTTTTGTTGCGATTTCTGAAATGAAAAAGGCTCGGATCGTACAACACCGGGTGCCCAGTTACAGCCGCGATTCATTTTTCAGTCGACATTTTGTACATTCAGTAGGAACCAAAAAAAAAGTGCCGGTGTTCGGTGTTCCCTGGGATCCACGCAAGCAAAGAGCGTCTACATTCCGATTGGCTGTCAGTGTTTTGCCGCTGAAACGCGTCATAGTAATTTGCATAAAGTTTAGCCGTCTTCAACTTTTTTTGGTCGCTCTGGTCACTCACCTTTCGCCGCTGGTAGCGTTTGACGCTTGTGTCGCTTTGGTCGCTCTTGCCCATAGAAAGGGAATGACTTCTGGTGATTTCGCAGCTCAATTCGCTTTTGGTGTGAACGCACAGTAAGAAGCCTATCTTTGTCTGTTTGAAAATAAATGGGTTAAATTCTTAACTTTCCCCTTTGAAGCTGCAGAGAAGCTTCAAATTCATCATCCCTTGTCTCTCACTGCGTTGGAATTTAGATAGTTGTTCACTTGAGAAGCACAAACTATTACTAGCTTACCCTCACCCTACCTCTGACATCTGATCTAAAGAATGTGCCTTACATTGTTGTTCAAGTTCAAGTTCAAGTGTTTTTATTTGTCACATACAATAAATTGAAGTGAAATGTTAAAGGGTCAATGCTCCACACTGTTGTTGGTGGTGAAGAGTAGTAGTAAAAAGAGACCAGCGTTTGGTTCAGTGCTAATTTCTCACCATTGCTCCTATTTCTTGTGTTTCGACTCAGGATTTATTCAGACGCAGTGTATAAAGGTTAACTTCTATTGTGCTGACATTTCAGTTGGTTTTGATGACTGCATGGCCCGTAAAAGATTCAAATTCGGCAGCAGCGACCGCCATTTCCATGTGGAACAGGACGGAACATTAATGGTAAGTGTGTGTTTTGAGATGCATAAATATAGCCTCTGTCCTAGTTTTGGAAGTAATGTGGTATTTTGTGAAGGTGACGAGAACTACCATGCATGGAAGAAAAAGGGACTTCCTCATCTCTTCCCTGAATTCCTAGGGGCAAAAATGTGGTACAATAATCAGGGTGCAACTCCATGGCAATGGCCATCATCACCCTGGACGTCACCCCATGAAAATTCAGGCACATCAGAATCCAGGAAAGGAACTGCAAAAGAGGGCAAATGTGGACCCTTCCAATAAGAAAGAGCTATCTTTGTGGTCCCAGTCATAAAAAACTGTTTATTTTCTGAGATGTATATCATTGTTTGCGATGCCAATTTCTCAACCTTAATTCTCTTCTTTTCTTTTTGCAATTCCATCCCTCCTATTTTAAATTCAACATTAATCCTTGAACTCCTTTTAGGTTATTCAAAACCTGCCAGTTTTGCGCTTTCTTAACTTTTCTAAGAGGCGGAAGAGAGCCTGGATTATCCCTCCTCTCAACATTCTGGAGAATGATAGGGGGCCCTACCCCAAACTAGTGGCCCAGGTAAGATGACGTAAGGGTACTTTTTAACTTGAACTACATGTGAAGACAATATCGAAATCCAAAGTGAAAAAGGTATTGAATTACTATTCAGTTTTACCAGGGTAACAATGTTTTTTATGCATTATCTTCCTTTTAGATTCGTTCTGATAAAGATAAATGGTCAAGAATGGAGTACAAGATAACGAGTTACGGAGCAAACGGCCTCTTCATTATCGACAGAAACACCGGCCAGCTTTATGTGACCAAGCCCCTAGACCGGGAGAGGAAATCCCAGTACATGGTAGGGAAAACCTGCTGGCCAAATTAAAATGTGTCAATATGCACGACCCTTGCATGTAAAATAATCAATATTTATCTATGCAGTTAGACGTTCTTGCCAACTTTGCGAGCATGGTGAACGCTCAGGCTGAGTCAACCATGGCCGTCATTGTAAATGTCCTCGACATGAATGACAACAAACCAGTCTTCACCCAAGATCCCTTTGTCGCAGAAGTTGCAGAGGCTTCAGCAAAAGGTAATGACAGAGGAAATCAAAACCATTTCCATAGAATGTGTCGACTGGCAATTTGAGATTAATCCTCACGCCGACGGCAGAGTCAACCATCCAGCTCGTCAGGAGCAGTTAGGGTTAAGTGTCTTGCTCAGGGACACATCAAGAGGTGGTGGGGATCGAACTAGCAACATTTTGGTTAGAAGACAACTGCTCTACCTCCTGAGCTAAGCCAACCCCATATTTATTAATTAAAAAACCACCACCCCTTACTAGTTAAATGCTTTTAAAATGTTAATCTATTGGAATAAACATGGAACAGAATGAATTGATTGCACATGAATCATAAATCACACTGCAGCTTATGATTGGAAGCTTATATTTTGTGCCCATCTCTGCAACACGTGCTTCTCTTCATAGTCGATTTTTGTAATTATTTTTTTGGATTAATTGAGTCTATAAAATGTGGTTGCTTTATCTGACAACCCGCACTATGCTATAGTTCATATGAATATCCATGTACAAAATATTTAAATTGAACTGAAGCATTAAGCAGCAAATCTTATTTGTACTTGATAAATTATTTAAACAATTGATTTATTAAAATTAGTATTGATTAATTGTCGGGGGGGGGGGGGGGGGGCTAAGGGAACTTATCGATTAATCGACTTATCGTTGCAGCCCTACTCTACATCCTAATTGTTTTCTAGATGTGACCACCTACTACAACTGGAGCGCTTCATGTTTTTGTAAATCCATTCTTTCGGCTTTCCCCTGTCTTTCCCTTGCAGACTTTGTAGTGATTACAATTAATGCCACAGATCTGGACGACCCACAAACTTATAATGCTGAAATCCGGTATAAAATTTGGAGCCAGGAACCAAAACTTCCCAATGCTAATTTGTTTGCCATAAACCCTGTTAGTGGAGCCATCAGAGTCAACCGCCAAGGGCTCGACAGAGAGGTACGGATTTGTATTAATTTATCCACGGCAGTCATTTTAAGCAGAAAGCTTTCCATATGCACAATTATTTTATTGAAAATGGACTTCAATCTGTATATTTTTCTGCAGAAATACCCGAGGTACACTCTGGAAGTAGAAGCTGCAGACATGAGAGGCGAAGGCCTGACTGCTAGAGGGCGTGTTATCCTCACAGTTACTGATAGTAACGACATTGCCCCGGCCATTGAGATGGCTCAGGCAAGTACACGTGTGTAGACCTTTCGTTCTTTATGGAACCAGACCCATTTCTTCTATCGATTTTCGGCTTGTGACGTGTCAGTATCAAACCGCTTTGAGACTCTGACTTGACTTCGACTCTCCTCTTGTGAGACTCACTCAAGGCTTAACTGCTTTGAGGCTGAAGTCTTGCTTGAGAAAACAATTTGCTCTGATTCTAAGGGCTATGGTAAATTGTCATTGCCCAGTACCCTCCAAGATAAAGCACATGGCTAATAGGCTTATTGACTTTGCAATGTGACTGTCTAGTATTCAGGGTTTTTCCCGAAAATAGTTTTGCTAAGGGGGATCAGAGAAAATGCCCTGATTGTTCAGAAATTAGGGGGAGTTGTGGACTGGAACGACTGGGACAATCCCTGGTCCATTTATAGTGGCGTTAACTGAAAACCTAAACGTAGAAACAATGGCGTTAAAGTTTGGTTCATAGACGTGATCCCTGTTCAGGTTTTAGCAGTCCACACAAACCCCCAGTACAGATCTTCATGGGTCCAAAATGACGGACCCAAACCCGAATTAACCCCTAAGATGATTATGCAAACTGGACAATTCCAGGCTATCCATTCAGTTCCAATCCACATATTGGGCAACATTGAATTGCATCATTATTTTATGGTTTATATGGTTACATTTTATTTTCCTTTATCGTTCTTTCCGGTAAAAAATGCACAGTATGAGGCCAGTGTCCCAGAAAACAAAGTGGGAGCGCAGGTTGTGAGGATGTCTGTAACGGATGGGGACGAGCTTAATTCTCCAGCCTGGAACGCAAAGTTTCAAATTGTTGCTGGAGATAAGAATGGCCAATTCGCCGTGGAAACCGGACCTGGCAAGCAAGAAGGAATCATTACAACTGTGAAGGTGGGGTTGAATCTTGAGTAGTGGCTTAAGAAAAATGTTCTGTACACGATACTACAAAATACGTAAAAATGTCTCTACATTCTCTACATTGGAATCAACTAATCAAAACCTCTATTTAGGGTCTGGACTATGAGACGACCAAGACCTTCACCCTGCTTGTGACCGTTGAAAACGAGATTCCCTTTGCCATCCGCCTTCCGACAGCCACTGCCACGGTGGTGGTTTCTGTAGAAGATCTGAATGAGGCTCCTGTGTTTAGTCCAACCATTCGGGTTGTGAAGAGGAAGGAAGATCTCGCAGTTGCCAGTGAAATTGTGCGGTACACCGCAACCGACCCTGACACTGAACGCAGTCAGAATGTCTCGTAAGTTAAAATCGTTAGTTTATTTAACGATTACTTTCCATTTCTCAAACAACCACTTTTATTTTATTTTTTTGGGTCATGAAGCATTTGCATGTCACTTTTCACTTTGTATATCCAGGCAAAAGATCATGAAGCATTTGCATGTCACTTTTCACTTTGTATATCCAGGTATAAGATCATGAAGCATTTGCATGTCACTTTTCACTTTGTATATCCAGGCAAAAGATCATGAAGCATTTGCATGTCACTTTCCACTTTGTATATCCAGGTACAAGATCATGAAAGACCCAGCGCGGTGGCTCAGTGTGAACCCGGACACGGGTTTGATTAAAGTGAAGAAAGGCATGGACAGAGAGAGCCAATACGTTCAAGACAGCAAATACACTGCCCTGATAATGGCATATGACGATGGTATGTAGGAATTTTAAAGATTCATTATGTTTAAGAAATATTGGTGCAAAGTACAATTACATTTTCGGGTTTATGATGTATTTGATTTATTTTTCTTTTTCAGATGTTTCCCCAGCCACTGGTACAGGAACCCTGGAAATAGAACTAGAAGATGTTAACGACAACATCCCTTCAATCAATGAGCGCATCATTAAGGTGTGTGTGTGTGTGTGTGTGTGTGTGTGTGCGCGCGTGCGTGCGTAATTAAGCACATGTTTTCTCTACCTTCATCAGGTTTGCAATACGGAATCTGCCCCTCAGCTGCTCTCTGTGACGGACGCAGATGGGCCAGACTTTGCTGCACCCTACACGGTATCACTAATGGGCAGGTCCAAGAATAACTGGACCGCTACGATGGATGACACAGGTTTGTACTTCTACTTTTTACAGGGACATAAATGTTGGAATAATTGTAATGGTATGGGGTATTATAGTGAACTGTTGATCTACCATGATTAATGGATACGTGAAGTAGCTCTTATTGTAAATTGATTGAAATTTGAACATAATCCATTATATTTATGGGACAGACCCTGTTCACAGCTTAAAAATCATTAAAATGATGGTGTCTGGATTTATCTTTCTCATCCTTCCCTCTCTCTTTAATCTAGGAACAGGGATAATCCTGACATTAATCAGGGCCCTTCCCATGGGAGACTACAATGTAGTCCTGAGAGTGGCAGACAACCATGGTCTAGAGCAAGACAACATTGTCATGGCCACAGTTTGCGAATGTACAGGAAATGAAGTGACCTGCAAAGTTGGGATCCGTGAGGGAGGCATTGGTCTGCCGGGCCTTCTAGTAAGATCAGGAGCTGTTCTGCTGCTGCTATGTAAGTTGTTTATAAAATAAGACAGTCACAAAACGTTCCTTCAACTCGTGTCTTCTTTTTTTGTAAAGAAGACAACATTTGGACTTGCCGACATCCCCTTAAAGGGTAATTCCGGTGTAAAATGGATTTGGGATATGTTTTGTATGATAACGAGTTGAAACGTTCATTTTTGGAGCACAAAATAGAATTCCGCATATAGACGCTTTCTTCAGATGGCTGCTTTTAGCTGATTCCTTCAAAACACTACAAACTTGGAACGATGGGGGAACTGGTTATGGTAAAAACTAAATCGCTATTTTAAACCACTTAAACACTTCTTTGGTAGTAAAATAAGGGTCTTAACATATAAAACAAGGCATTGAGAACTTTGAGAAATGGCGTTGACGGGGGATCTACTGATGGTAGAAAATGTCCTTTTCTAGAAAATGTCCTTTTTAATAAACAATCCGTACTTAACGCCACCAATGCTTCGTTTTGTATGTTAAGACCCTTATTTTACTACCAAAGAAGTGTCGGGCTACTTTTAGCCTTTTAAGAGGTTTAGAATAGCAATATACTTTTTACGATAACCAGTGCCCCCATCGTTCCAAGTTTGTAGTGTTTTGATGGGATCGGCCGAAAAGCGCCAACAGAAGATATACGTTTTTTGTGCTCCAAAACGAACGTTTTAACTCGTTATCATACAAAACATATCCCAAATCCATTTTACACCGGAATTACCCTTTAAAACAGCCAAAAGCTAAATAAGCTTTGCCTATTATGCCATGATTGTTTTTTGGCCTATTTGGACTCCAATCATATCAATAAACATGAAGTCATCTGGGTACTTCAGTTTGGTCAGCTGAATCACCATGAGGCCAGCCCTCAAAATATCCTTAAATGGGTTAAGTAACTTTCTGGCAGCTTCCAAGGGTGAGGAGGGAACTGCATGTGGTGGGGGTTTCTTGTTTCTTTGCCTTGCTGCCTTTTAAAGAATGGGACATTGTAGTCATAAGTATTAACCAAATCAACAGGAAGGCACTCGTGTCTTTTGGACCACAATATAACTTGCTGGCTCTCATGGCAATTTCCTTTTCAGCTCTGGCACCAACATTGGTTAAATTTTATGAATTTTTACAATGATGTAATACTGTGGACAGGGCTACAGTTATATTAATGTATAGCTATACATGTCGAGACACATCCTTTGCTGAATGAGGACACTGGGATGCTATTAATGATTGAAAAGTAAATTCAGCAACTTGCCCGTCTGATCTAATAAGACGACTGTTTTATCTCTGCAGTGCTGGCATTGCTGCTGCTAATATTCATCAGACGCAGAGGTGGAGAGCAGAATGAGCCTTTACCACCAAATGAGGACATCAGGGAGAACATTTACTACAACGAGGAAGAAGGGGGAGGAGAGGACCACCAGGCACGGTCCCGATATTGGCTCAATTGATCAAGAAATCTGTTTAAAAGTGATGATGTAATTGTTGTTTTGGATGGCTGTTTTTACTTCTGTTGCATTTATTAAGTTTACCTGCTGTGGTTTGACTTCAATTTTTTTCTTTAAGGATAATTATGATCCGAGTGTGCTCCATCGTGGTCCGGAAAACCGCCCGGAGGTCTTCCGGAATGACGTCATGCCATGCTTCATGCCTAAAGCCGAGTATCGACCTCAGCCTGCCAATCCTGAAGACATTGGCAAATTTATTGATGATGTGAGTCAATCGTGATATTAAGTGTAATTTAATTTCATGATGATTCTTCAAAATTCTTGCTTTATTAAAAAGCATCAAAGCAAGTTACTTAAAGCATCGGTTGGTGTCATTTACTTGAGTTTCACAGAAAATGTTTACACCCTAATCCGGCCTTTCCTATGCTTCTAGCTAACTTGTCATATCAAGCTTATAGCTGGTCATGGTGAATAGGAAATAAAGTTTCACTCCACCGTATGCTACTGTTGTATTTGTCAAGCAAATGGAGATCTCTCTGTTTGAATGTAATGATGCAATGGACCCACTATATTGTACGCCCTCTTCAGAACCTGACGGCAGCAGACCGCGACCCGCTGGCGCCCCCCTCACACTCTTGATCTATCCTGGGTTTTCTTTTCAATTCTTATTTGCTGGCACTGATTTATATTTGTAAGTTGATGAAAATGTTATTTTTTTCTCTTAAGTTGGCTTTAATATTTTATATTGAAGCTTGTACTTTTTTCATTTTTCAAGTAATGACATCAATGATGTTCTGTAAGAACTGTTTTTTTTAAAGCTTTTTTTAAAATTGCAAATTCTTTATTTTCCTAGGATGCATTTCAACTAGGTAGATAGGATGACGAAAGTAAAGGGGAACTTACGGGGAAAGTTTTGAATACATTTACTTGCAAAGTTTGTTGGTGTAATCAAGCCGAAATAAAAAAATATTATGCTAATCTGAGAATGTCTTTGCATAAACCTTCTGTGTGCTATTTTTCGGGGTTAGGTTAAGGATGGATGTGTTTGTGTAGTCTTGCAACCTGGTCATTGGTTTCGCTTTCTACAATGATGTTTTGTAGAGCTTTGGGCTGTTTCAACATTTTTTAAGAGGAACAGTGTGGAATTGTTGAAGGACATTTATTAAGTTAATGCAGTGTCAGAAATGGCCGCCTGTATTAATGGTTGCACACAGAGGCTGGGTTCCAAAAGGCCTTTGTGCCGTTCACCACTCAGTTCCTTCAAATCTTTAGATGTTATCTTGATCTCCATTGTACCCACGTTGGCTGCAGCTGCATGACGAGAAGCTTGGCGGCTGAATTGTGATGTGGACTGATAATCAGTGTATCCTAACGAATGTTTTAGAGATTATCATCAGACAAGTCATTCATGGGCACATATAACAAACGTGATTTGTTATATGTTATAGGTTGTCTCGCAGCTTCGCTGCTTGACACCCAATTATTCTCTTCACGGGCTCAGCCATTTTTGTTTTCGAGTCGTATGGTCATGGTGTGTTCCTGAATCCTCGGATGCCAGCCTTCCGAGTAGCACTTTTGACGTAATTTCCGGTCTCCGAGCATTTATAGCGTTACTGTTCGTCTCTGTGATTGTGTCATGAAATTGGCTAGTCCTTGTTTATTGTTAGCTACATTAGCCTCTTTAGCAAACCAGCCCGAAAACAAACAACACCATTACATTGAATTGCACGCAGAGCAAGACCATGCAATGTATAAATTGGTGACGGGATAAAGTAGCAATGTAATCAAGTGTGTAAGAGCATTTAAAAATGACACTAAAATAACCAACGAAAAAAATCTCTTCACAGGGGCAACCGTTTTGTTGAAAGCGTCATCACTGCTCTCGGTCTACTCTCAGATTTCCAAAAGTTGGAGACAAAAAGGGGGCGTGCCTCCGAGAAATGCTTTGAGATCTTCGACTTTCGACTCGGAATCCTAGCGTCCGAGGATTGAGGAACACACCATCAGCTTCACTGAACTAGGTCTACTCTCAGAACTACGAGTAGGAAGGTTTCGGAAGGTTTACTACCACCAAAAGGGTGCGTGCCTCCGTGAAATGCCAAAAGAAAGCTCTGAGATTTACACCTTACGACTCGTACGGGTTGGCGTACCATACAAATGGATAGCACCATCAGTGGAAGCAGTCATCGACGACTTGACTTACGCGCGGGGGGTAAATGTTTCCATGGTAACACCGAGCTTCACCAATCAGAGACGTCGTGTTACACTTTAGGATTGTGGCATCGCGAATAATATCGTCTCAAAACTTTGCATTCATCTATTGCTTCTACAGGAGCATATACCATCTTTTCAGCATGTAACAGCTTGTGGTAAGCCAACCTTGTGTTACGAGAGTAGCGTATGTGTGTGCGCGAGAATGACTGTGTGTGTGTGAGTGACGTCAGCGAGTGAGTGAACGAGAGAGTGAGCGAGCGATAGCGTGTGTCAGTCTAGGGAAGAACGGAACGAGTCCGGTTACGTTCGGTGCAGATGTGTACTGTAGGTCGTTGAAACTGTGGAATGAAGTATCCAGCCGTCAAGAATCAGTGCCTGTGTCATTCCGACCTAAGACCAGACCCACTGCCGGTCAGAGTGAAGGGTGTTACCCCCCCGAAAGGACATCGGCCCTGGAGGGAGCGTCTCCCCTGTGCTCCCCGACTACGGTCTGGGAGCCAAAGAGCAGGAAAGGTGTAACATTGGCGACCACGAAGGGACGGTTTGAATGGGATGTCATGCCAAATTATTTCAGAGAGCGGTGTGGCCAGTGACTTCAACAAAGTCCAGAAAGTGCACGAATGGCCAACACCGACGTCGCTCCAAGATGTCCGTCGCTTTGTGGGTCCGGCATCTTACTATCGGCGATTCGTTAAAGACTTTGCGTCCATTGCAGAACCTCTCCATGTCCTGACCAAGAAACAAGCCCAGTTTTCTTGGTCTGAGGAATGCCAGGCAGCATTTAACGAACTGAAAAGCCTGCTAACAACCGCGCCAATCCTGGGCGACCCCCTCGAGGCAAGACAACATGATACTGGACACAGACCGCCAGTGACGTCGGTATCGGCACTGTTCTCTCGCAGGTTCAGCAGGGTGTGGAACGTGTGCTCACCTATGGAAGCCGCAAGCTGTCCACAACTGAACAGAATTACTGCACCACACGGCGAGGACTGCTAGCCATGGTCGACTTCATGGCACACTGTCACCAGTATCTCCTGGGGCGGCGCTTCACATGTGCACCGACCACAGCAGCCTTCGGTGCCTAACAAGGATGAAGGAGCCTGAGGGACAGCTCGCCAGGTGGCTCGAGAGACTTAGCGAATACCACTTTGAGATCATCCATCGCCCTGGCCAGCTTCACGGCAACGCAGACGGCCTCTCCCGGAGACCCTGCCGTCAGTCCTGTCCTTGTAGGCTCCCCAGCCCGCCTCCTCCTCAGTTGAACGTCAGCCACCAGGCTGTGCTGTGCGATTTGGACTCTGACATCCACCAGGCGATGCTGAGTCCAGTGGGGATGGAGAGACACCCAGCTCCCGCAGAAGTAAGTCTAGTGGGGGTAGACAGGTCCTGGTGGGGGCCGCTTCTCCCCAGATATCAGAAGCCCCCCCCCTCCACACCAAAGCCACTCACCCGACTTAAACAGCTCTTATATACTACACACGTAGGCACTCTCAACACTCACATCGTCCAACACTTCCAAACTCACCCCATCACCTCACTGTTCATCACCGGGCTGGAGGTGAAGGCGTGCTGGGCGGACAGACAGAGGAAGGAGGCGGAGCAGAGGTGGAGAGCCAAGCTTAAGACCCTCCCCCCCTTGGGCCTGAACATCAGGGAGTGGGGGCCGCACTGGGACGCTGCTGGGGGCGCTGGGGGGTCCTGGGACTCCTCCTGGGGGGTTCCCTGCATGGCGTCAGGTCGACTGTGCGTTTTAATATGTTACACGTTTTTATCCTTACTGTTGATCCTTCACATCATGATCTATTGAGGCCTTCCACCTCTTTCACTCTTCCTTTTATTCTGTTGGAGGCTTCTTTTATGTGAAGGATGGTATGAATGTGTGAATGGTTTCACTAAGCCTTATTTATCTTGATTTCATGTACCCATTTATTTACTCAGTTTTATCTATTTTGCACATTATCTGCCAGCACTTATTTGTGTGTTTTTAATACTTCCTGCATGCTTTTGCCATGTTTATGTGTATTTTTATGTCTGTGCATTTTTTTAATTAAAAGGTATCCTACATTCTTCACCCATGTGTTCTTCTGAGATCACAATGTGCTCCTTTTTATTCCCATATTTTGTATTTATGCGCATGATTGACTGTTTATGAGAGGATGTGTATGGATGTGTGCGTACTTTGCTATGAAATCGTTGTCTGTAGCCCTTCTCTGATCTCTGATGGAGGATACATGAAGGAGGCTGAGCAGTTCAGAGGTTATCTTTAATGGATTACCAAACAGAGCCACCCTCATCTCCAGGATTAAAGACGTGTCTTCCAGGACTGTAGAAAGACGCATGACTGATATGGATGAAAACGTACGAAACCAGTAGACTCCTGTTCAGAGGAGCCGAACCGTTCAGACAGGTTTACTTCCATAGATGACGGCATTTTAACTATCTTCACATTGCTATCATCGGAATGATAATAATTAATAATATAATCATTATATTTCATAATAATATATTTATCCTCCTACACATTCACCGAGCGAAGATTATGACGGTAAAATGCACATTTCTCGCTAGAAATGTTTACATAAACACTTTTAATGGCGTTACTATACTAACCCAAATTATCATATTTTCCACCCAGAATAAAAAGTATGTCCGCCATATTCACAGAAAAAAAATCTAAAATTATCCAATAGGAAAGATGCTCCCAGCGTCTATTAGAGCCGTAGTCGGGTTAAAACAGGAGTGAATGGGCTGCTGGAGCACCCGCTCTGAACGCCAAACATCGCCGGGGATGGCGTTACATTGTAGTGAGTTGAACCCCCTCTCCGTCTGCAGAATACTCAGAAGGGCACCTTTACCGTCAGTGACAGACGCTAAGGTGCCCTTGACAACAGTTGGAATTTGAAGTGAGACTGTGTCGGTTATCCCCGAGTGTCTGACAGTTTATTCCCGAGTGTCTGACAGTTTATCCCCGAGTTTCTGACAGTTTATTATTATTGTTATTGTGTGTGTGTATAAGTGACATATTTGTTAGCATTGTTTTTTTGGAATAATTATGCAACAGACTAACGATGTCAGTGATGATATGATACACTGATCGTTTAAAACAGCCCTTATGGAACGTGACCACATCTTTACTTTCTGTCTCCAGAGAGAGAGACCCGAGTCTCCAAGCAGTCAAATCTCAAGTAGGTCAAGTCCAGTCTCCCAGCAGGGAGTCAGAGTCCAGTCTCCCAGCAGGGAGTCAGAGTCCAGTCTCACAGCAGGGAGTCTGAGTCCAGTCTCACAGGTCCAGCTCTGCTTTCACACATATTATTTCAGATTCATAATGACTTTTTTTTAATTAATTCAGCAATAAGAATGTTATTTTATCCCTAGAATGTGAACTATTCTAATGTTCAGACTGGACAGTCCCTGTGTCTCTTTAATAACCTGCTCAGGGTTGTTGGCCGAATTCTGCTCTGTTGACAAGTGATTGATGAGGACGCATTGACTCTGTGGGCAGCTATGGGATTAACACATTATTACCCAGCATACATTTGGAGGCGATACGCCTGCGTCTGTATGTTTTAACGTTAACTGTTAGTGTGCAAATAAAACAACTGTTCTTTCAACACAAAGTTTGAAAAATCTTTATTTATTTAATTGTTTGGTTGCAATCTCATTCTCCACCTAAAACAGCTGCATAATAACATCTGTAATGTATTTGTAAGTATAAATTGGTTACTTTATAAACCAACTGTAGATTACATGGAGAATTATCCACCCGCAACAGCAAAAGCTGTATAATAACATCTGTAAATATCAGTAACAGTACATTAGTTACTTTATAAACCAACTGTAGATTATAAAGCATTATCTCAAACAGCAACATTTATACATAATACTGTACACCAGTTGTAGGCCCATCCTGCCCCGCCTTCCTCTGCTCTCATCTCCTCCACTAGAGGGCAGTCACGGCCTGTGAATGCAGAGTGACAGTAGGAGGGGTTATCTCCTCTGAGCCATAAAGTGGGAGGGGCTATCTCCTCTGAGCCATAAAGTGGGAGGGGTTATCTCCTCTGAGCCATAAAGTGGGAGGGGTTATCTCCTCGGATCCATAAAGTGGGAGGGGCTATCTCCTCTGAGCCATAAAGTGGGAGGGGTTATCTCCTCTGAGCCATAAAGTGGGAGGGGTTATCTCCTCGGATCCATAAAGTGGGAGGGGTTATCTCCTCTGAGCCATAAAGCGGGAGGGTCTATCTCCTCTGAGCCATAAAGTGGGAGGGGCTATCCCCTCTGAGCCATAGAGTGGGAGGGGTTATCTCCTCTGAGCCACAAAGTGGGAGGGGCTATCTCCTCTGAGCCATAGAGTGGGAGGGGTTATCTCCTCTGAGCCATACAGTGGGAGGGGTTATCTCCTCTGAGCCATACAGTGGGAGGGGTTATCTCCTCTGAGCCATACAGTGGGAGGGGTTATCTCCTCTGAGCCATAAAGTGGGAGGGGTTATCTCCTCTGAGTCATAGCTGCTCATGTTAAAATGGGGCGTCTTTATGAGATCTTATTTTGTGGCATTGTTGTCGCTCATGAACGCTTCAAATTCACATATCATTGCGGCCCTGGCCAAGGCGACTCTTGACCAATAGTGTATGAATGGAGTTTGTTTATTCTTTCTAAGTCATTAGTACTGATATCAAATAAATCCCGTGGTCGTCTGAAAGAGAAAGTGACTCTTTCCTCCGCGTGGGTTCAGACGAGGCGACGCGGGCTGGATATCGGTTTACCAGACTGAACATTTATCAATTACTGCTGAAGTCTAATGTGACAGGATATATACACACTGTAGGTCCTCTTGTACCAGGAAACTACGTAGATGGGGTCTGTGTGTGTGTGTGTGTGTGTGTGTGTGTGTGTGTGTGTGTGTGTGTGTGTGTCTGTGTGTGTGTGTGTGTGTGTGTGTGTGTGTGTGTGTGTGTGTGTGTGTGTGTGTGTGCGCGAGGGAGGGAGAGAGGGAGAGAGAGAGAGAGAAGGGGAGAGTGCGTGTATGTGCAGTGTGGGTATGTTTGTTTTGTGCCACAGGAGTCAGGAGACAAGATGGAGGCAATTTACAATACGGTTCATTACACGCAACACAACTAGGGCTGCAACTAACGATTATTTTAATAATCGATTAATCTGTCAATTATTTTTTCGATTAATCGATGAATCGGATAGAAAAAAATTTAAATTAAAAAATAGGAATTGACGCATCTTTATTCAAAAACTGAACATCACTTCAAATTCACAATGCAGACTGAAGTGTAAAAACACCAGGTTATTGCTCCAACGTCCTGGAACTATTAAAAGTAATATCAAATAATAAAAAGATTAAAAAACATAACTGGGATAACACAAAAAAAAACATACAATGTATGATATACTTTTATATGTATATAAGGGATGTCCATAGCCTGGCTCCGCCCGCCTAAGTACTTCCGCTCAATTTGAATTTCCCTTCAGTACTAGGTCTGGACCTGCTGTATGTAATTTGGTTTTCTTGTGCCGCCACAGCGGCCACCAATCAGCGAACAGAGGGCGTGTCTGAGAACAATGACGATGAAGTCGTACGCCAGTTTGAGTTGTTGTTGTAGGTCGGTAGTTGATTTACAATGTGCAATTTTTCCCTGATAAATTAAATTCGACGAACAAAACCTGCAGCTGTCGTTGACGGACATTTCCGTGCAGACGCGCAAGGTGTTTGGTCTGTGTACAACCTGCGCGTGATTCCCGGCGCATGACATACGTCACAACCAAACGTTAGCGATTGGTTATGGCAGATCCAGAGTGGCACTGGGCAGATCCAATCATTTTAGACTTCAACAGACACCCGCCTTCAAGTGAGTTAACGTTTGTCAATTGATTAGGTCCAGACTCTCTGTACAAATGAAATGAAATGAAGTGAAGTACGAGAGTCTGGTAGAACCAGGCTAGGATGTCCATGGTTAACCAGTCAAACCTATTGATGCCATTTTCGAGACTCCTTGAAATATAACTTTTAATATTGCTTTAATTGCTGATAAGATGATGATAGTTCAAGATAGGACATTAAACAGGTCATAATTCTATCTTTACTATCTATTTTATATTACTGGGAAAACAAGTTTTCACCAAAATCTCTATTATTATTTATTTTTTTCTGCTGCATTTGAACGCATCAAACATATTACTGAGCCGACCTGAACACATCACATTTGACACTTTTTGTGACCATAGGTTCGTTTTTTTTTAAGCTAAATAGCTCTATATCCTGCCGATTTTAACATGGATTTAAAAACTGCAATACTATTTTTGACTGACGGGACTTTCTACACCGTCCGGTTGTGTGATTACTACCGCTGCTTTGAATGACTTGATGCACGCGGTGCCGACTCCGAACCCGTCTGCACAACGTCTGCAGCAGCAGCAGCTGACAGAGTTTTCGGCTGGACTAGACGGATACTGAGTTGAAGGAGTTTTTTTAACCCAAAGACAGTGAAGGTACAACACTTTTATGTAGGCCTACAGTCCAGTTTTAAGATTTGACCAAAATACAAGCTGTGGTCGCTCACACTGCTCGCTGTGGGCGTGCATGAACCGTGAACCAACCTGTTGGCGGCTGGCTGTAAACAGTGCTGCGCCTATGAGTAACTTATTAATCGCGCGACACAACGAATCGACGACCAAATTCGTTGCCAACGCATTCAGTAATCGATTTTTATCGATATTATCGATTCGTTGTTGCAGCCCTAAACACAACATTGTAAAATAATCTTGTATCTTTAAAACATGTTAATCTATTACTGTGATGAAGTACTGTTAAAATATAACTATTAATCTATTACTGTGATGAAGTTCCGTTAATTTATGAATGTTAATCTATTACAGTGATGAAGTACTGTTAACATATGACTGTTAATCTATTACTGAGATGGATTATTTTTAAAGTATTACAATTACTGTGATAAAGTAGGCTGCTGATAATATATAACTTTTAACATATGACTCTGAATAAGTATTGTAAAGTGGTAAAGTACTGACTGTGGTCAGAGGTTGGGCCTCAGGAGCCGGATTCTGCCCCTCAGTGTTCTCAGAGCAGCTGTCAGAAGAACCTGGGATGTAGCAGAATGGGAGGAGGTGAGGTCATGAGCTAGATGGATCTAGATCTATAGAGCTGTATAGTCCAGTGAGCTAGATGTATCTAGATCTAAAGAGCTGTATAGTCCACTGAGCTAGATGTATCTAGATCTATAGAGCTGTAGTCAGTGAGATAGATGTATCTAGATCTATAGAGCTGTATAGTCCAGTGAGCTAGATGGATCTAGATCTATAGAGCTAGATGTATCTAGATCTATAGAGCTGTATAGTCCAGTGAGCTAGATGTATCTAGATCTATAGAGCTGTATAGTCCAGTGAGATAGATGTATCTAAATCTATAGAGCTGTATAGTCCAGTGAGCTGGATGGATCTAGATCTATAGAGCTGTATGGTCCAGTGAGCTAGATGTATCTAGATCTATAGAGCTGTATAGTCCAGTGAGCTAGATAGATCTAGATCTATAGAGCTGTATAGTCCACTGAGCTAGATGGTTCTAGATCTATAGAGCTGTATAGTCCAGTGAGCTACATGGATCAAGATCTATAGAGCTGTATAGTCCACTGAGATAGATGTATCTAGATCTATAGAGCTGTATAGTCCAGTGAGATAGATGTATCTAGATGTTTCTAAATCTACAGAGCTGTATAGTCCAATGAGATAGACAAGTCTCCAAGGTCTCTGTATTGGTAGTATCATTAATCATAAGAGCAGAATTGCAATAAAACATATTTTACTCACCAACTGGTTTGTGACGCTTGTCTGAATCTAAGGATCAATAGAAATGATTAGTGTTGTATCAGTGGTGAATATCCTCATGTTATTATACTTTCATATTCTTAATGCCACAACATCTCTGTGGACATTGGAGAAGGTTCATCATTCAGAGGTGGAGAGGTTTCTACCACCAGACCTCCAGTGTATGAAGACAACCAATCAGATTCTAGGAAGGGGACAGGAAGTAAGAGCAGGTGGAGATCAGGTGTTTGTCCTCCTGGAGAGTTTGATCCACTCACCGTTCCTCTTCTGGTACACAAAGACTCCAACAACAGCAGCAGCAACAACCACAGCAGCAACAGCGACACCAACGAGGATGAAAACAAGGAGGTGACTCTTGCCTTGAAGGTAAATCAAGAAAATAAAATCAGGTGTGTAATAATAGATGTTATTACAGACCCTCCCCGTCCAACCCTCCATCATTGAACCCCAGGTCTACGGTCACGTGATGCTACACAACGTCAGTGTAACTATTCCTCTAAAATGTGTTCTGGAGCTCAGGGTCACTCAGGGACTGATCTGAGCCTAGCCCTATTCATGGAACTCATTTACCCACAATCCACCAACTCCATCCCCTCCAACACCAGTCTTACCCCCGTTGGTCCTGATGAGGGCGGGGTCCAGGGGGGTGGAGATGTCCTCGATGCCTTTCAGCTGGACCACACACTCGTACCTCCCCCAGTCCTCTTGTGGGACGGCCGTGAGGTCCAGGTCCACGCTGACCTGGAAGGTCCCGTCGTGGTTGGGGAGGACCTCCCCGGGGTCCACCTGCTCATGGAGCTCCTGGCCGTCTCTCCTCCAGAACACCACCACCCTGTCAGGGTAGAAGCCTGTAGCATGGCACACCACTGGGGAGGAGGGGCTCCTCTGGAGCAGAGACACCCGCGGACGCTCTGGAGAGAGAGGGGGGGGGGGAGAGAGAGGGGTGGGGGGAGAGAGTGGGGGGAGGGAGAGGGGGAGGGGGGAGGGGGAGGGAGAGGGGGATGGGGGAGGGAGAGAGAGAGAGACAGAGACAGAGTCCGGTCGTCTGTCTGTGGTTTCTTTCTACAACCGACACAGAGCCCCCCCCCCCCCCTCAACCAAAACCCAGGGAGGAGGTCCCAGAATAATATCAGAAAAACATTTGTTGCTCTATTTTTAATTTCTGATTAATATCTTATTATTCTTAAGGCACTGATGGAAGCATTAATCACTAATAAAACAAGAAATCATCGGCTGAACACACGAGAACATTCAGTTGGATCCACTGAGTTGTTTATTGCAATTATGCTTCACTAACAAATGAGACAGAAAAATAGTCCCTTACATGTACACAATAAACACAAGGACTAAAACAATAGAAGCAGCAGACTTTACAAATCATCAACAGGTGTGCACGTATCTTTAATAACTGAACATGTTCTGCAGCCACTTGGTTCCAAACAGAACCCAAAAAAATCAAGATTCAGCCTAAAGTAATTCACAACATGCAACATTATCCCATAGACCACTTGGTTATTAAGAATAAAACATAAAATCTGCTTTAAATCAGGTTGTAAATCAGGATTATGACAACAATTATGATATAAGAGCCCTTAAGACCAAAACTGGTGAAGTCTGAAAATATACAAAGATGAACCATCAATAGGTATTTTATATACATTACAAATAATAAACGTTCTTATCTAACGTATTTTCATGGTTTATCATGCTATACTTTAAAGAACAGACAGACAGACAGACAGACAGACAGACACAATGTAATTGTGTGTAAACACAGACACTGAGTCATCAGTCCTCTCTGTGCGTGCGTGCGTGCGTGTGTGTGTGTGTGTGTCCTCCTCCCCCCGCGCCCGTTTGCTTTTTCTACAACCGACGCCGCCCCCCCCCCCCCCCTCTACCGCGGAGGGATCACAGAGACACTGCTCCCCAGCCCCCCTACCCAGAGCCCCGGGAGGAGGTCCTCCTGGGTGAAGGAGGACCAGAAGGTGTGGATGTGTGTCAGTGTGTCTGAGGACCCTCCTCCACCTGGGGACACTCTGTAGAAGGACAGAGAGCCAGCAGGCCGGTCCAGATACACTCCTACTCTGGAGGAGCCAGCGGGGGGGAGACGGAGGGCTGGTCCTCTACCGTTGTACCAGGCAGAGTAACCAGCATCAGAACAATAAAGACACCAGGACTTGTTGTTCCATCCAAGCCCGCTGTCATGACCCCCTCCTCTCCTGGTGATTCCTCTGTATGTCACTCCTATACCAACCCGTCCTTCCCTCTCTACCTCCCAGTAACAGCGGCCAGTCAGAGCCTCTCTACCCAACACCTGGGGCCGGGAGTCAAATCTGTCTGGGTGATCCGGATACGACTGGTCCACAACCCGCGTCACCTTCCTGTTGTCCTCAGACAGAGAGAGTCGTCTGTGGGCCGTGTTGGGGTCCAGTGTGAGGTCACAGGCATCTGAGGGAGAACCAGACATGATGAGCTGCTGAACCGCTCTTCATCCTCCTCATCATCACCAGTACTGTTCTCCTGCGCTCTGTGTACATATACATAGATATGAACACATACATACATATACATATGTACACATTCATAGATACACACACCCCAACAACAACGTTATGAAAACAACAACAATATTATGAACAGATCAACAACAAACATCTCTCCTTGGATCCAGGCTGCTCTTCTTCTTTTATTCTCTTCAGACTCTTTTTGTGATCGCTCTCTCTTCTTCCTTCAGCCCCACCCCCCCCCCCCCCCCCTCCATCCCTCTCCCCCTCAAAGCCCCTCCCCCCCTCATCCTACTCCCCCCCCTCCAGCCCCTCACCCCCTCATCACACTCTCCCCCTCAGCCCATCCCCTCCTCATCCCTCTCCCCCCTCCAGGCCCGCTCCCCCCCTCAGCCCTCGCTCCCCCTCAAGCCCCCTCCCCCGCCTCAGCCCCTCTCCCCCCTCAGTCCCCTCCCCCTCACCAACCCCCTCCCTCTCTCTACCCCCCCATCAGCCCCCTTCACCCCCCCTCCTCTCCTCCCCCTACACCAACCCCCCCTCAGCCCGGTCACACCCCCTCCCCCTATCCCTCAGCACCCTTCATCCCCCCCCCTTCCCCCTCTCCCCCATCATCCCGGTTCCACCCCCCCCCCATATCAGCCCCCCCTCCAGCCCGCGTCACCCACCCCCCACCCCCCCATAGTCCCCTCCCCCCTCAGGCCCGTTTGCCCCCCCCCCCCCCCCCCCCCCTATTCCTCCCCCTCAGCCCGGTTGCCCCCCCCTGAATTTAACAATGTAATACCTGCTGGGTTTTATACAAGTAGGTTTAACTGTGATGGTCGACAGTATTAATATACGGAAGATACATGAGGTCAGCCATCATCTTCATTTCCAGTAGGATGTGACTTCACTTCCTGCTGTGTGGATGGACTTCCCGTCTCAATAGTGAGTGTGTGATGTGATGAATCAAACAGACACTTACACTTCTTTAGAGCTGGTTTCAGCCTCCACACTCCACCGTGCTCCACACTGGGGGGGAAACAAAGTGAGAGCAGCATGTTGAAACATTCACCTTCATCATCTGCCGTCTCATCACGTTCTACACAACATGAGTGACAGCTGCCTCTTCAAACCACTTCATCTAGCAGCGACATGAATCCTAGTAGGAGACTTTGTCCCTGAGTGGTGAGCTGTCCTCTCCATACCTGAGAGTGTCCAGTCTCCAGCGTGGATCCTCCAGTCCAGCAGAGAGCAGCGCAGCTCCAGAGTCTCCTGGGTGATTGTAGCTCAGGTCCAGCGCCCTCAGATGGGAGGGGTTGGAGCTCAGAGCTGAGGCCAGTGAAGCACAGCCTTCCTGTGTGACCAGGCAGCCAGACAAGCTACACACACACACACACACACACACACACACACACACACACACACACACACACACACACACACACACACACACACACACACACACACACACACACACACACACGTGTAAAATCCTGTGTTTTTCCGGTCTGCCAAACACTTAGTGAACGTCCTACTCCAAACACAGGTGGCGTTGCCTTGATGACGTAGAAGGTCCTTTTATGAAGCACTTCCTGGTCCATTGAAGGGACCATATTTGAGGATAAAGAATTAGCAATTAAGATAATGAGTACTGGATATTAGGGGGTTACAAAAAAATGTAAACGTTTACACGACCCCTACTTTTTCGTGTACACGGTTAACCGTTTCTTTATTAATTAATGGACCGCAGTCGCGCTATAGGGGGATTATTTGTTTATCGATGCGCGAGCAGAATGATCGCAAAAAATAACTTTTGTTTGACCGGTTGCCGTGGTTATCTCCATGTGGTTCATTTGCAGTTGCGGTGTTAATTAGGATGTTTTCAGCTTACTGTTACATTAAACTGTAATAAGAAAACGCGGTTATATGCTAGTATAGACCCTATAGTATCGGTGGTATAAAGGCTGGGACGGATTTCAAATTATAAATATGTACACTTTATGTTGAAAGTATAGACCGTCGCTATTCCCATTGAGACGAATGGTGCGGTGATTATTCTTCAAAACGAGAGCTGGTAAATTGGGAAAAATGAATTAAACTGTAATCAGACAACGCGGTTATATGCTATAGACCAGTGGTTCTCAACCTTTTTGGAGCAAACCTGACCTTACCCTGATCCTCTGGGCCCCCCCCCCCCCCCCCCCCCTATCATTTATTTTTAATAAACTAACAACCCCACTCACACTCGTGTTATATTGCTTAAAGCTATTAATGCATCGTTTTTCATTGATTTTGCGGTGGTCACTAATAGCAATGAATGCCCTCTGAGTCGGTTTTGGTGAAAAAATATTAAAATAGTCATGACATGCAAATGTCTCACTTCTGATTGGCTAACGGCACTGTCCATCACTGTAATAAACCCAATTAAACTTCCAGAGCGACGAGAGAGAGAGACTAGAGGGACAGAGACACAGAGACGACAGACAGAGACAGAGACAGACGAGACAGAGACAGAGAGACAGAGAGAGAGAGAGAGAGAGAGAGAGGCCTCGTCTCCCGTCATCCTTGACCGGGACCACGGCACTCCCGCGACTCCCGCCGTGCCCCGTGAACGAATGAATGAATGGCCCGGGTACCAAGGATACCGTGGCCAGGGCAACTTGGGCCCCACGAAAACAGATTGCGCACAGAGGGGGGGGGGTTGTGTTATGTTACGCAGGGGTTACCAATTTGTTGATATTTTCATCTAGTGTTGAACAGTGCACAATGAACAGTGAAGGTAACAAACTCTTAAAAATGAACTTGAATTTGAACAAGTGAAAAATTAACTAATAATATATAATAATATATTGAACTAAACTTGAAGTAACATCTATCAAGTGTAAACATGCACAATATGTCAGTTTGGCGCGTTTGTGAGGCCACAGAATAGGCTACAATTAATTTTAATCAGTGGGAGCCCTGTGCTTGTTTCCCTGCAACAAGAAGGTTCCATCTGGAGGTGATGGAAGACAGTGTTTGTAATGTCTAATCGATTGCAGAATTTTGTTTTAGTTGCAGTCATTGCGGAAAACCCGGCCTCTCATCGGTACGTGGTGGGAAATGGAAGCAACGTTATCAGCGCTTTTACGGATATCTCGGGATAATCCGCTTTGGTTTTGATCCAAAAACCCGCCAGAGAGGTTTACTCAAACACACTTTTACAATCACCATCATTTGCTATTTCGATCAATTGATCTTCCTCCTGCACGACAAGTGGTTCGGGACATTGACAAATGGGTTGCGGATCCACTCATTTGTTCGCCGTGGAACTTTGGAGGATGGGAAGTGAGGTTCGAATTCATTTGAAAGCGAACAAGGTGATCGCGCACCAGCTGCGAGAGAATGGGCCCTGCCTCAGTCTCTCCCAAAATCCCCAATAATGTTTGGAACATATCGAATACTCCCCTGTCCACTCGTTATCCCCACTAATCATGCTTGGCTTTAAATGCAGCAATTTTATCTGCGAGTTTAAAGACAGTCGTTATTCTTATGATTTACTAACCAGTTACACATGTACACGTGTACCCGTGCACACCCCCACTGGATATATTAAGCTTTAAAACACGTTTTTTTTATATCTTTCCAGAGACCCTCTAAAATGTTTCTGTTGAGGCTTTCAGGGGGTCTGAGGTGTCCAACTAGGGGTAACACCCTCCAAAGACCCCCTGCACTAAACTATCACCGTCCCGTATACGGGGGACAGTGGGGGGGCAATATAATTATATTCTGAGCTCATTTTTATTTTTATAATTGATAGGTTGCAGGCATATGGATGTATTACAATATCCACCTAATCAAAAGGTGTTAAATCTCCAATGATACAAAATCACGGATGTGGTCATCACAGGTACTGAGTTATAAGCTGAGTTATATAACCGTCCTCTGATGTGGAACTTGTGGTGGAACTGTTTGACCATTGAGTAAAACTGACCTGAGAGTTTCCAGTCTACAGTGTGGACTCCCCAGTCCAGCAGAGAGCAGCTTCACTCCTGAATCCTGCAGATCGTTGGAACTCACGTCCAGCTCTCTCAGACTACAGGAGTTGGAGCTGAGAACTGAGGCCAGAGCTTCACAGCATCTCTCTGACAGATGACAGCCATTCAGCCTGCACACACATAACACAATATGTTAGGGACTGTGATTAGAATGACCCACATCTTTTACTTTAAATTTAATGGAGGATTTTTCACTTTTTTTCAGGAGCACTCGTGCCCCCAAGTTAAAAAATGTAGGAGCACAATAGGTTTTTGTTTAGAACATTTATCAGCCTGCAGAAATTGCACACACCAACAGCACCAATTTACTAAAGCAAAATTAAGACTAATAAATAGGGAGATGACATTTAGGCTACACAAAACAGCACCAATTTCGGCTTCCACCGTACCAGGGTTATTGGGCTGGGACTGGGTTCGATTTATATAGAAATCGGGACAGCGAGAATGCCTAGTGGACTCGATGCGTTTCACCACAGCATCGCGTATCAGATTAGGGTTCCCCGTTATAAACAGAGAGGAGCCTGCCATTGCCGATGGGGCTTCCTTACAAAATGTACAGACTTGGCATCATAAACTAGCCACCCGAAATCCTTCAACCAGTCGGGGAATGAATTTGTAGACTTTATCGACTACAGTAACAGCATTAACTTTCTCCACGCAGTCTATTCATAATATTGTAATGACCACGGAAAAGGCAGTGAATGAAGTATGATTAGACAGCGATTTAGATATTAAACCGTTGGGACACACAAGACTGGTAACTAGGGGTGTAAATCTCTGGTTTCATCACGATACGATATTATATCGATTCATTGGACAACGATACGATATTTGCCGATATCAAAAGTCTGCCGCGATACGATTTCGATTCAGGGCATGCGATCGATATGAGACGATATCATATGCCCATTTAACACAACCTCTTACAATCACATCAACTTAATTATAATTTCATCATTTTATTTCTTTGCTCTTCCGGATATTTAAAACAAAAAAATAAATTTTTAATACAAATAATAAAGTGCCACATAATTGCATTTAAGTGCCAAAGGTTTTTTATGGCTTAAATTAAAGAGCCTGTAATGATCTTTCATTTTGAACGTTGATCATTCCCAACCTATCTGTGCGGATAGTTTTCTTCTAAAAACAAAACATCCCTCGGAATCATCTTGGCTGATAAGATACGCCGTCCGTGTTGCCAGATTGGGCACATTTTTCAGCCTGATTTGGCTACTTTTAATCACTTCAGGCTGGAAAAACGGGATATATGCCCAATCTGGCAACACAAACCGAAACTAGACATCCTCGCGCTCACACATGTGCTCGCTGTTGCCTCGTTTAACCGGTGAATGGATACGAGTGGCTTGGCGCTTTGCGCAGAAATAGTTTCACAAACACCCGCGAAAGGTGATATAATAATAAAAGGGTGTAATACTGCGATATGCATCGATGTTTGGCCGTTGCATCGATGCAGTTGGATCGTTCGCCAATCAATCGATGTATCGATCTACATCGATGTATCATTACACCCCTACTGGTAACCATAGCAACGTAGGTAAACAAACCCGCTAAACCCTCCCGTAGCGCGGGCGCACAGAGCTTTTGGCCGTGATATTATATATACAATACAATTATAATATATTATATACTATTCTATAGAGCTCGGGGAGTCGCAAACGGCAACAATCACTTTCTCCTCCATGCTGCGGTTCACCCCGGACTGCACTGCAGGGAATCTGCGAGTTTAAAGACAGTCGTTATTCTTGATTTACTAACCAGTTACACATGTACCGTGTACCCGTGCACACCCCCACTGGATACATTAAGCTTTAAAAACACGTTTTTTTTTAAATATCTTTCCAGAGACCCTCTAAAATGTTTCTGTTGAGGCTTTCAGGGGGTCTGAGGTGTCCAACTAGGGGTAACACCCTCCAAAGACCCCCTGCACTAAACTATCACCGTCCCGTATACGGGGGACAGTGGGGGGGGCAATATAATTATATTCTGAGCTCATTTTTATTTTATAATTGATAGGTTGCAGCTATGGATGTATTACAATATCCACCTAATCAAAAGTGTTAAATCTCCAATGATACAAATCACGGATGTGGTCATCCAGGTACTGAGTTATAAGCTGAGTTATATAACCGTCCTCTGATGTGGAACTTGTGGTGGAACTGTTTTGACCATTGAGTAAAACTGACCTGAGAGTTTCCAGTCTACAGTGTGGACTCCCCAGTCCAGCAGAGAGCAGCTTCACTCCTGAATCCTGCAGATCGTTGGAACTCACGTCCAGCTCTCTCAGACTACAGGAGTTGGAGCTGAGAACTGAGGCCAGAGCTTCACAGCATCTCTCTGACAGATGACAGCCATTCAGCCTGCAACCACATAAACAATATGTTAGGGGACTGTGATTAGAATGACCCACATCTTTTACTTTAAATTTAATGGAGGATTTTTCACTTTTTTTCAGGAGCACTCGTGCCCCCAAGTTAAAAAATGTAGGAGCACAATAGGTTTTTGTTTAGAACATTTATCAGCCTGCAGAAATTGCACACACCAACAGCACCAATTTACTAAAGCAAAATTAAGACTAATAAATAGGGAGATGACATTTAGGCTACACAAAACAGCACCAATTTCGGCTTCCACCGTACCAGGGTTATTGGGCTGGGACTGGGTTCGATTTATATAGAAATCGGGACAGCGAGAATGCCTAGTGGACTCGATGCGTTTCACCACAGCATCGCGTATCAGATTAGGGTTCCCCGTTATAAACAGAGAGGAGCCTGCCATTGCCGATGGGGCTTCCTTACAAAATGTACAGACTTGGCATCATAAACTAGCCACCCGAAATCCTTCAACCAGTCGGGGAATGAATTTGTAGACTTTATCGACTAGAGTTACAGCATTAACTTTCTCCACGCAGTCTATTCATAATATTGTAATGACCACGGAAAAGGCAGTGAATGAAGTATGATTAGACAGCGATTTAGATAATAAACCGTTGGGACACACAAGACTGGTAACCATAGCAACGTAGGTAAACAAACCGCTAAACCCTCCCGTAGCGCTCCCCGCGCTACGGCCATCCGGAGGCGCACAGAGCTTTTGGCCGTGATATTATATATACCCAGTGGTTTCCAAACTGTGGGGCGCCGCGAGGTTCTTCAGGGGGGCGCGACGTGAGAAAAAAAAACCCCCCCCCCCCCCGAAAAAAACCCTGAAAGTCGATGATTCCAAATCATCAGTCGTACTTCAACTGTAGAAGTAACATAACTAATCAATTTTCAATCGTTTATCTTCGTTTGCAACCATTTAACAAATCTACTACACTTGTATCTTCAATAATATTTAAACAGAATTTCGATATCATTTAAAATGTCTTCAGAATCACAGTTTTAGTTCATACCGCTTCGTTTCAGCTGTTTTTCATTGAAGACGTCAGCCCATTCTGATATACCTACTTCTAGACATCGTAACCAGTGGCGTTCTTACGGTAGTACTACAATGGTTATGTAGTACTTCATTGATAACCGCTACGCAGCAGCGATTTCTTTTTTACTGCTCGTGGCGCCCCCCATGTGACTTGGCGCCCCCCACAAATATGCCGCCCCGGGCGGATGGCCTGGTTCGCCCGTGCCTAAAACCGCCACTGATCGTAACTCATTCCTTTTTCAACCGTTTACCATCGTTCAAACCATTAACAAATCTACACACTTGTATCTTCAATACTATCGAAACAGAATTTTGATAGCATTTATACTTTTTTCAGAATCAAAGTTTTAGTTTCAAAACCGCGTCATTTTCAGTTGCTTATAATAATTTAGGTCACCATAGCAACGCGGTAAACAAACCACCGCCGAATAGTCGAATCTCTGGACTGAAAAGGCAGATCTGATTCGGACTCAGAAAACTCAGAGTCGGGGACCCTGAATGAATCTGTAAACTGGCAGTTTACACAGATAAGATGTTCAAATGTATTTAAAAAGGTTAAGCTAAAACATGCTTAGATAAAGTGTTAAATTGTGTTGTTTTAAAAAACGCAAAAAGATGATGTAATGTTTCAGAAATATGTTTAAAAAATATTGTTAAAAAAATTTGTTCAAATGTTTCAACAAAATATGTTCCAAATGTTTAAAATTATGATCGGAGATGTTTGGAAATGTGTAAAATAATTAAAAAGCTTTCAAAACACAGGTATTTAGAAAAAAAAAATTGGGGGGGGGGGGCTCAGCTGAATTTTTTTCTCTGAGGGGGGCTCACTCTCACACTTTGAAAACCCCTGATATATACAATACAATTATAATATATTATATACTATTCTATAGAGCTCGGGGAGTCGCAAACGGCAACAATCACTTTCTCCTCCATGCTGCGGTTCACCCCGGACTGCACTGCAGGGAACGGTTGGCAGGTTGAAAACTGATTGGCTGTTACGTTAGACACGTCACTCAGTGGCCACGCTGTTGAACGCTGATTGGCTGTCATCACGCGAATGTCGCGGCAAAGTTTCAACTCGAGCAAAAGTGGCGTGCTGCAAATCCACCTGAAATCCACGTGAACGCGCTCGCCAGTGCCGGGCAAAAGTGTTGCGATGCAAATGGAATCGCTGCTTTGTATGGAATCGTTTCGCCCCTTCGCGTTTGGTGTGAACGCACACTCGCAAATGCGAGTGAAATGGGCGCACTGTAGAGCCCTGGATGAAGTAGTTCCACCAAGCTAAATTGTTCCCCTTTCAGTAAATTCAGCTCTCTGAAAGTGAGGAGAAATGTAAAGTGTATGTCGTGGTTGGCTTGTTCTTCAGCCCAGTCCAGGAAATCTGCTCAATGTCCTCTGATGTAGAACTTGTGGTGTAACTGTTTGAGATATTGAGTGAAACTGACCTGAGAGTTTCCAGTGTACAGTGTGGACTCCCCAGTCCAGCAGAGAGCAGCTTCACTCCTGAATCCTGCAGATAATTGGAACTCAGGTCCAGCTCTGTCAGACTACAGGAGTTGGAGCTGAGAACTGAGGCCAGAGCTTCACAGCATCTCTCTGACAGACGACAGCCATTCAGCCTGCACACACATAACACAATATGTTAGGGACTGTGATTAGAATGACCCACATCTTTTACTTTAAACTTAATGGAGGCTGTGTGTAGCAACCAATAATGTTATAGTGGCAAATTAACTAATAAATGCCAATAACATAAAAATGTAAATGTAATAAAGCCAATAACTTAATAACTTGCCAACAATGTAATAAAGTTGTTGAGCCAATACCGTTATAACTTTTTGCCAATAATGTTATAACTTATTACGTTATTGGCTGCTTACTATTATTATAAACCGAACCCTAAGAGTAACGTATAAATCCAAATTCACTCTTTGGTCCTTTAAGGCATCCTCTGGAGGGGGTATGAGGGTGGAGGGGTAACTGTTAGGTCAGATATTTAAGCGTTTGATGCCAGATGCAATAATAAGGTTAAGTGTGACAAATTCTCTCCAGAAATTAAAAATAAAATAAAGAGATACCTAATTTATTGCATTATTGGCTCAGTTATTACATTTTCTAAATATTTTTTATACAAAGCCAATAACGTAATAACCAGCCAATAACGTAATAAGTTATAACATTGTTGGCAAAAAGTTATAAAAGCTTTAATAAGATGTTTTATTAATTGAACTACATTAGATCCTTAAATATTAATTTATTAATCTGCGTAACTTTTACTTTTAACGTAATTAAGTTATTGTCTTCCATCTTTATTAGAAAAGTGGGTTAGTGGGTTTATTGTAATACATGTTATTAGTGAACCTACAGATATGTTTTGTTAGTTGTAACTTATATATTCTACTATCAGGTATATTGTGTTGTTTATTGTCATACATTATTATAAGTAAACCTACAGTGATCTTTTGGAGGCTTTCATCACTGGCAGCAGCATCAGAAGACCCTTCTCTGAAGCTTGGTATTTCTTCAGGTCAAACACGTCCAGCTCCTCTTCTGATGTCAGTAAGATGAAGACCAGAGCTGACCACTGAGCAGGAGAGACATCTGTTTCGAAGAGACTTCCTGATGTCAGGGACTGTTGGATCTCCTCCACTAGAGAACGGTCGTTCAGCTCATTCAGACAGTGAAACAGATTGATGCTTCTCTCTGGAGAGAGATTACCATCTAACTTATGCTTGATGTAAGACACTGTTCCCTTGTTGGTCTGTGAGCTACTTATTGTCTCTCCCAGCAGACCTCGTAGGAGAATCTGATTGGTCTCTAGAGAGAGGCCCAGGAGGAAGCGGAGGAACAAGTCCAGGTGTCCGTTCTCACTCTGTAAGGCCTTGTCCACAGCACTCTGGTAGAGGAGGAGTTCATCTTCACTGGAGGTTGGTGGTTCTTCTGAGAGCAGATTGACACCATTGTGGATGAAGGACCAAAAGACATAAAGAGCAGCCAGAAACTCCTGGAGGCTCAGATGGACAAAGCAGAACACCTTGTCCAGGTACAACCCACACTCCTCTTTAAAGATCTGGGTGAACACTCCTGAGTACACTGAGGCTGCTCTGATATCAATGTCACACTTTACCAGGTCTGCCTCGTAGAAGATCAGGTTGCCACTCTCCAGCTGGTTAAAAGCCAGTTTTCCCAGAGAAACAATGATCTCCCTGCTCTGTGCAGTCCAGTTTGTGTCTGTTTCAGTTAACAAACGATACTTCCTGTCCCCTTGTATGGACTGAACCCTCAGGAAGTGGCTGTACATCTGAGTCACGGTCTTGGGCGTCTCTTCTCCTATCTGGGATGTTTTGAAGAAGTCCTCCAGGACTGTAACAGTGATCCAACAGAATACTGGGATGTGACACATGATGTGGAGGCTTCGTGATTTCTTGACGTGGGTGATGATTGTGCTGGCCAGCGTCTCATCTTTGAATCTCTTCCTGAAGTAGTCCTCCTTCTGTTGGTCGGTGAACCCTCTCACCTCTGTCACCATGTCAACACAATGAGCAGGGATCTTATTGGCTGCCGCAGGGCGTGTGGTTATCCAGACGCAAGCAGAGGGTAGCAGGTGGCCCCTGATGAGGTTTGTCAGCAGCATGTCCACCGAGGTGGACTTAGTGACATCATTCCATATCTTGTTGTTCTGGAAGTCCAGAGGAAGTCGACACTCATCCAGTCCATCCAAGATGAAGACAACTTGGAACCGGTCGTATCTGCAGATTCCTGCTTCTTTGGTCTCAATAAAGAAGTGATTAAGAAGTTCCACCAAGCTAAAATGTTCCCCTTTCAGTAAATTCAGCTCTCTGAAAGTGAGGAGAAATGTAAAGTGTATGTCGTGGTTGGCTTGTTCTTCAGCCCAGTCCAGGATGAATTGTGTGTTAAGATGGTTTTACCAATACCGGCCACTCCAGTTGTCATTATTGTCCTGATTGTTGATCGTGTCCAGGTAAGGGTTTAAAAGAGTTCGGCACATTGATTGGTGTTCCTTCATTGGCTGGTTTCCTGGAAGCGGTTTTCAATCCGTCTGACCTCATGTTCCTTGTTGGACCTCTCCACTGCCTCTCTCTGTGATGAAGATCTCTGTGTGAACTCATTCAGAGGTGTTGAATGACCTGCTTTAGCGATTCCTCAAACACACACGCTGAAATTTTTTCTTCAAATGAGTCTTGATTTTATGTTGGCAACTCGACAGCAGCAGCTCCTAAATGAGAAAAAACATTAGACATCAGTAGTGGATGGTGGCATCAGTTGGAACATGTCAATATTTCCTGTTGAATTATCAATTTCATGATATTTAGTGGCTTCATTACTTGTGGTCAGAAAAGCTGGTTGTGACAAAGACTGCATGTTACAGATTCAAAATGTTCAGGACTTTCGTTTTTCCACAGCAATATGATTGGTCTAATGATAATACTAATGATAATGAATTGTGTAAAATGAAATGCTGATATAACAAGATAGTGTTGCATCTCTTCCACTGAGTTATTCTGCTGTTGATCTGCAGCTTATGTTTAATATTATTATTAATTATAATAATATTAATAATTACATTGAATAACATTTTATTTCAAGGCGCCTTTCATGACACCCAAGTTCGCCTTACAATTCATAAAACAATCTAGGGTCAAAACACAGCAAGAGCTGCATCGCCAACAGCATGATCAAAACAAGACATAAGACCCATGTAGGAGGAGGGTAAGAACAGCAGTGAGGAGACCCAGGTAGGAGGGGGTAAGAACAGTGAGGAGACCCAGGTAGGAGGGGGTAAGAACAGCAGCGAGGAGACCCAGGTAGGAGGGGGTAAGAACAGCAGTGAGGAGACCCAGGTAGGAGGGGGTAAGAACAGTGAGGAGACCCAGGTAGGAGAGGGTAAGAACAGTGAGGAGACCCAGGTAGGAGGGGGTAAGAAACAGCAGTGAGGAGACCCAGGTAGGAGGGGGTAAGAACAGCAGTGAGGAGACCAGGTAGGAGGGGGTAAGAACAGCAGTGAGGAGACCAGGTAGGAGGGGGTAAGAAACAGCAGTGAGGAGAACCAGGTAGGAGGGGGTAAGAACAGTGAGGAGACCCAGGTAGGAGGGGGTAAGAACAGTGAGGAGACCCAGGTAGGAGGGGTAAGAACAGCAGTGAGGAGACCCAGGTAGGAGGGGGTAAGGACAGTGAGGAGACCCAGGTAGGAGGGGGTAAGAACACTGAGGAGACCCAGGTAGGAGGGGGTAAGAACAGTGAGGAGACCCAGGTAGGAGGAGGTAAGAACAGTGAGGAGTCCCAGGTAGGAGGGGGTAAGAACAGTGAGGAGACCCAGGTAGGAGGGGGTAAGAACAGTGAGGAGACCCAGGTAGGAGGGGGGTAAGAACAGTGAGGAGACCCAGGTAGGAGGGGGGTAAGAACAGTAGCCCAACGGGGATACGAGGGGAACCCCCAGTAGGGGGTCATTACAGCGAGAAGGCCAGTGGGAACACATGTGTTTTGAGGAGGGATTCAATGTTGTCAGGGAGTCTCTTTCAGTTCAGCTCAGAGCCCCAGCACCCACGGTGCTGAGAGCCCTAGCACCCACGGTGCTGAGAGCCCTAGCACCCACGGTGCTGAGAGCCCTAGCACCCACGGTGCTCAGAGCCCAGGCACCCACGGTGCTGAGAGCCCTAGCACCCACGGTGCTGAGAGCCCTAGCACCCACGGTGCTCAGAGCCCTAGCACCCACGGTGCTCAGAGCCCTAGCACCCACGGTGCTGAGGCGGGAGGTCGGGACGGTGAAGACCAGCTGAGGATGACGAAGGGAGCGGCAGAGCCTGTCCTCCTGGAGGAGGTCGGGGAGATAAGTGGTGGGCCACGTTGTGGGGGGCTTTGTCGGTGAGCAGAAGGGTTTTTAAGGTCAGTCCGGTGTTGGACAGGAGCCAGTGTAGTCGACGAGAATGGGGTTGATGGTGGTTGGGGGATTGGTGCTGGTAATGATGATGTTTAACATTCTTTAACCTGAGACTCCACCATTACCCTACATATCCGGATCAAAACCATTTAATCTGATACCCCACAACAACCCTACATACTGGATCAAACCATTTAACACCAAAGAGGAAAAGATTGTCTCCACATTGAAGTTTGAAGTCTCACATTATGTCATTTAGTCCGAAGAGCACAAATAATATTCTCCTACTGCTCATCAAAATGTGTATTCTTCCGTTTTCAAAATAAGAGCCTCTTACCGCCCCACAGTTGTCGGCCAGTTCCTCCTGGTTCATTCCATCAGCAGAGGATTGTGATGTCCACCACTCCCTCTATGGCGCGCCTCCTCTGCTCCTCCTTCTTATCATCCACCTCCTCCTCCTCCTCCACTCTCTGACCCTCTGAGCATTGTGGGTAATCTGAGAAGAGATCCCTCCAGAGCTTCTTCAGCTCCTTGTCTAGAAAAGCGTGTGCGTTCTCCTCAGCCCTCTGGAACAGAACAAACATCAAGGAGAACTTTACTCTGAACTCACTGAGGACATCAGAAGCATCTTGTCCCGCTGGACAAGAGATGCTTTCTAATGTTCATGGAGAGCTGAAGTCAAACGTCTCGGTGGACATTTACACACCTTGATCAGCTCTGTTTGATGTTGCAGAGACTGAGCACTGGTAACCTTTGACGTCATCTGGGTGTCTTTGGGGAACACACACACACACACACACCACACACACACACACACACACACACACACACACACAACACACACACACCACACACACACACACACACACACACCACACACACACACACACGTAGATATCAGTAAGTCTGAAAACAACCAAGTGGTCTGTTTCATCGTCTGTTTGAACCCCTACCTCTCCTCTCTGGAGGGGCGTCCATCTTTAAAGTACAATGGTACATCCATAGAGCGGTCACTCTTCATGGAGACACAGCTGGGTCCAGGGGAGTCTGTTCTCTGCTGCTGCTCTGGGCTACAAGTTAGGCTGGGCGATAAACCAATTTTATCGATTAACTCGAGTGTGTAGCTCACATCGACTTGTTTAAATGAAAATCGGTTTTCTCTTTTTTTTAAAGGACAGTGCACATTGATTAACATTTCTGTAAATGCGCCAGTGTTAGCCAGCAGGCTAATTTTCAACTGTAGTCCTTTGTAAAGATGTTATACTAGGCACATGGTGGCTGAAAATAAAATAACATTAAATCACACAGCAATTGATATACAGTAATAAAACATCTTCAACATCCGCCAACGCTTCCCTCTCAGCTGCCGTAGTTCGGAATGGGCTCAGCCCTCCCCCCGCACAGGGTGGCATTTACCAAAATGATACACAAACATGGCAGCGAGTGTGACAAGTTGTATACAACAATTTATTTCATGTATGTATAATCTATTTTGAGGTAAACATAATTCATTTGAAATATATCTGTGTGGTTTAATAATTCGTCGATCTGTTGGTAATGCCTCGGGGCTCCAGTAGGGGGATCGCGCTCCTCTTCCTCATTCAATACAGAAGAGTGAAGGGAAGAGCTGCGTGTGTGTCTTTCTCATTCTTCTCCCGTTACTATTCCCTTTTTTTTTAAAGGCAATTACCGTTTGCAAAACACTGTATATTTATGAACACATGTTGAAAGTTTGAATGTTATGTTGGCACTTTATCAGAACTACCTCTTATTATTAGTAATATGTTATGTTTACAGAAATATTTTATTTATATTTTACATTGTATGTAATGTTACAGGTTACACTGTTTACAATGGCAGGGCCTGCCATAATGCCCTTTTCTGTAAATCGATTTAAATCGGAAATCTGATTTTTTTGTGAAAAAATCGGGGATTCTTTTTTTAGGCCATGTCGCCCAGCCCTAGCTACAACACACACACACACACACACACACACACACACACACACACACACACACACACACACACACACACACACACACACACACACACACACACAACACACACACACACACACACTTCGCCAGATTTGTTAGATATCTGTAGTCTGAAAACAACCAAGTGGTCTGTTTTCATCGTCCGTTTGAACCCCTACCTCTCCTCGCTGGAGGGGCGTCCATCTTTAAAGAACAATGGTTCATCCATAGAGCGGTCACTCTTCATGGAGACACAGCTGGGTCCAGGGGAAACTGTTCTCTGCTGCTGCTCTGGGCTACAACACACATATTAGTAATATTTTATGTTTACAGAAATATTTTATTTTATATTTTACATTTTATGTAATGTTACACTGTTTACAATGGCAGGGCCTGCCATAATGCCTTTTTCTGTAAATCGATTTAAATCGGAAATCAGATTTTTTGTGAAAAAATCTGGGATTCTTTTTTAGGCCATATCGCCCAGCCCTAGCTACAACACACCACACACACACACACACACACACACACCACACACACACACACACACACACACACACACACACACACACACACACACACACACACACACACACACACACACACAGCCAGATTTGTAGATATCTGTAGTCTGAAAACAACCAAGTGGTCTGTTTTCATCGTCTGTTTGAACCCCTACCTCTCCTCTCTGGAGGGGCGTCCATCTTTAAAGAACAATGGTACATCCATAGAGTGGTCACTCTTCATGGAGACACAGCTGGGTCCAGGGGAGTCTGCTCTCTGCTGCTGCTCTGGGCTACAACACACACACACACACACACACACACACACACCACACACACACACACACACACACACACACACAACACACACACACACACACAACACACACACACACACACACACACACACACACACACACACACACAATTCTATTTCGCCAGACTTGTAGATGTCAGTATCAGTAGAGACTGATAACAACCAAGTGGTCTGTTTTCATCGTCTGTTTGAACCCCCTACCTCTCCTCGCTGGAGGGGCGTCCATCTTTAAACACCAATGGTACATCCATAGAGCGGTCACTCTTCATGGAGACACAGCTGGGTCCAGGGGAAACTGTTCTCTGCTGCTGCTCTGGGCTACAAGTTAGGCTGGGCGATAAACCAATTTTATCGATTAACTCGAGTGTGTAGCTCACATCGACTTGTTTAAATGTAAATCGTTTTTCTCTTTTTCTTTTTTTAAAGGACAGTGCACATTGATTAACATTTCTGTAAATGCGCCAGTGTTAGCCAGCAGGCTAATTTTCAACTGTAGTCCTTTGGCAAGATGTTATACTAGGCACATGGTGGCTGAAAATAAAATAACATATTAAATCACACAGCAATTGATATACAGTAATAAAACATCTTCAACATCCGCCAACGCTTCCCTCTCAGCTGCCGTAGTTCGGAATGGGCTCAGCCCTCCCCCGCACAGAGTGGCATTTACCAAAGTGATACACAAACATGGCAGCGAGTGTGACAAGTTGTATACAACAATTTATTCATGTATGTATAATCTATCTTGAGGTAAACATAATTCATTTGAAATATATCTGTGTGGTTTAATAATTTGTCGATCTGTTGGTAATGCGTCGATCTGTTGGTAATGCCTCGGGCTCCAGTAGGGGGATCGCGCTCCTCTTCCTCACTCAATACAGAAGAGTGAAGGGAAGAGCTGTGTGTGTCTTTCTCATTCTTCTCCCGTTACTATTCCCTTTTTTTTTTTAAAGGCAATTACCGTTTGCAAAACACTGTATATTTATGAACACATGTTGAAAGTTTGAATGTTATGTTGGCACTTTATCAGAACTACCTCTTATTATTAGTAATATTTTATGTTTACAGAAATATTTTATTTTATATTTTACATTTTATGTAATGTTACAGGTTACACTGTTTACAATGGCAGGGCCTGCCATAATGCCCTTTTCTGTAAATCGATTTAAATCGGAAATCTGTTTTTTTTGTGAAAAAATCTGGGATTCTTTTTTTAGGCCATATCGCCCAGCCCTAGCTACAACACACACACACACACACACACACACACACACACACACACACACACACACACACACACACACACACACACACACACACACACACACACCACACACACACACCACACACACACACACACTTCGCCAGATTTGTAGATATCTGTAGTCTGAAAACAACCAAGTGGTCTGTTTTCATCGTCCGTTTGAACCCCTACCTCTCCTCGCTGGAGGGGCGTCCATCTTTAAAGAACAATGGTACATCCATAGAGCGGTCACTCTTCATGGAGACACAGCTGGGTCCAGGGGAAACTGTTCTCTGCTGCTGCTCTGGGCTACAACACACATATTAGTAATATTTTATGTTTACAGAAATATTTTATTTTATATTTTACATTGTATGTAATGTTACAGGTTACACTGTTTACAATGGCAGGGCCTGCCATAATGCCTTTTTCTGTAAATCGATTTAAATCGGAAATCGGATTTTTTGTGAAAAAATCGGGGATTCTTTTTTTAGGCCATATCGCAGCCCAGCCCTAGCTACAACACACACACACACACACACACACACACACACACACACACACACACACACACACACACACACACACACACACACCACACACACACACCACACACACACACACACACACACACACACACCATTTTACTCAGACTAATGATGGAGTCATGATGCATCACTGCTGAGCTCTAAGAGTGACAGCAGTCACAGACAGAGAGATCCTCTTCTTACCTCTTAGCTTTGCTCCGGCGGCCATGTTCCCCAGGAAGAGGGGTCTTAGAGGTAGGACCTCCCTCCTCTCTCTCCTCATCCATAATAGACTGGAGACCTGGATACAAACACAACTCCTCCATCACTTCCTTTGCCTTCTGAACTTAGGCTGTTTATTGAGAGAGAAGTTCATAAAAGCATTATGGACGTCATAGACCATCGATATGAACCCCACAACATAACCGCACTGCCCTCACTACAGTACAGATGTGTACAGCAGATGACAGATGAATTATTAAACACCTTGTAACTGTGCTTAAACTACAACACAAAAAGGATATACAATAGACTTAAAAAATGCATTGCGGTACCATTAAAGTAAAGAACGTTAGAATAATTTCTCCACTGGACCAAAGTCTGAATTCTGTCACTTTACTGAACCACAGATTCCCTATAGATCAACTGGTGAAGCTCAACACATCGATAGTCAATACGCACAAATATTAACTTTTTTAAATATCAGCACATTGAAAGGACTTCTGTCACGTCCTTATTTTAATTCGGAGTAGCATCAGGACAAACGAATCACTTGAATATTGAACGCAGTGTTCGATTTACCACACGGGTCAGAAAAGCAGTGAAACATGAACCAAGGTTGCATTCTCTACAGTAAACTGTCTTTAATTGATAAGCGATACACGGAGACATATACCGAGATGAGGTCAATATTAACGAGAGTAAGCTGGTTGTTCATTATCATATACATAAACGAAAGACAATAAAAACGGTATACTGTCGGCCTACCTTACCTTATCTATTCCGTGATTAAAATGCGTCCATACGGTATAAAGTAATACAAGTATAAATGTAAGGGAAGAAACTGAGGTTAAAGTGTTTACCTTTAACCTTATACAAGTTAATCAGGTGAAAGGTTTAAAAAGCGGAGAAAGAAAGGCTCCAAGCTGCGAAAACTTATGAGGAAGTGAGCTGAACCGGTTTGACTCTCAGCCGCACCTATCAGCGCAGGTAACGTGTTTTCGGGGAAACGCACACGCGCACACACAGACACACAGACACACAGACACACAGACACACACACAGACACAGACACAGACACAGACACAGACACAGACACAGACACAGACACACAGGCACACAGACACACAGACACACACACACACACACACACACACACACACACACACACAAAATAAGAATATAAAATATATACATAGTACTGTTTATATACATGACTCCATGTGTTCTGGTCTACCGTTGTGACAGGTTCATGGTGCTGAGATCAGCAGGACTGTAGCGCCCCCGTGTGGCCGGACGGTGAACCGCAGCCGCCTTTGGGTGAATTATGAATGCGATAGTAGGAAAACAACGCCCTCACAAGTAAATGGCGTGTCATAACCGAAAGTACAGGACAGTAGTAAAAACCGACGCAAAACTATACAAAGATCAAAAACATGTGAGCAAAAAACAACACAAGTCAAGGTTATTAAAGTAATGATGAAATAGAACTCAGTATCTCCGGTGATGTGCTCGAGGTGTGGGTGTGTCCGTAGCGCTGCGGGGGGGGCGTTATCAACACAGTGAGAGCCGACTGTTCTGGTAGCCGTTGAATGAACCGGCACAACTGAAAGAGAAAGTAACCGAGTGACGCAGTAAACCCGCTCAGACCTGCTCCGCTCCTGGTTCCCGGTCAGACCAGGCAGTGGGCATTTCAGGCACGGGCAGCCGCCCGCGCGCCACTAGCAGTCAAAAATAATAATCATCCGCGACGCGAAGCGGTATTCTATGAAGTACCATAACATTGTGTGGGAAATTGGCGTATTGGCGCCCCCTCTGGCTGAAGGCGCACCGCTGAAAAGATGCCGTGCACAAGACGGACTAAAACTCCCACTGAAGTGGCGTAGGGTCATGATACCACCTCTCCTGGTCCCGGGTGAGGTCATCCTTCGGAGGCTGACACGATGCTGAGCAGCGCGGCGGTGCTAGGGTTAGGGTTAGGGTCAGGGTTAGGTTTAGGGTTACGTGTGTCATCATCATTTACTTTGTCCATACTTTATATTTCACTGACGATACCCGTCATGACCACTAGATGGAGCCAGATCTCCTTGGATTCCTTCGTCTCCGACAAACTGCTCCAAAAGGTTGAGAATGATCGGGGCCGCGGCAAGGTAAGTGCAGACCACTTTCCAGAGAGATTGATAGAACGACGTCCTTCTTCTTTTAGATAGTTATTCCCAGACTCTGATTGGCTGACGTTTCACCAAAGTAGGCTATTTTATTTCATTAGCCAAGTCCCTGATATATAAAAGCACTGGGCCGGTGGAATGCAGACATCATCCTTGAGGAAGTCCCAACGAATCTGTAACTAGATAATTATTCTGTCAACTGGACACCGCGATCACACAGTAATGGATTGGATTCTCCTGTAAACAAACAACTTTTGATTTTTTTTTCTCCCTTTTCGAGGTTAGGATTTGCTTGTCTCGTTTGTTTTTGTCCTCGCTTCGTGTATTTAGTGAACGATCATCTATAATCCATCTGTAAAGACGGCATGCTTACGGAAGTCAATTCCCTTTAGAATGTCTCTGCATGAGTAAAACATATTTTAGTACACCTGTGTATCAGGTGATTTGGCCGCCCCTGTCATCCCAAAATCAAGTTGGTCATTGCAATAATAATAACCCGGAATTGCTGAGTAGCTATAGGAATCAGATCACAAACCAGGTCAATTTTGTTATAAATGATTTTTAGCCTCCGAGCGTTTTTTAGTGAGTTGTGGGCCTAGAGGTAGTGTGCATACCTTTAAACTTTTATTTGATACATTCTATTCACTTCTATTATTCTTCTCGAGTCAATCCAATTAGTAGATCCTTAATCACAGTCACAGCCTCAAAGGGCTACTCTACTCTACTGTCTGCATTCGATTAAATTCTATTCTATTCTACTCAGCACTGCCTCTTTCTCTAGAGTCCCTGTACCGTAGACGTTCCTCTATCTCTGTGGTTCGTGTCTGTTTCTTTATATTTGACAGGAGGATGCTGTTGAAGTTGCGGGCGATCCTGCAGTATGGCTCTCAGCCTCTCCACAACGCTGTGGTCAAACAGAGGAGCTCCTTCAGTGAGACTCATTGCTCCTAAATGCACCACTGAGCACCACAGGAAGTCATTCCTGCCTGTGGCCATTAAACTCTAGAACTCCTCCCTCTGATAATCTGACAAAGGACTATTTAAAATAAACAAGCTATCATTTATTTATTCATTCACTCTTCATTTTCATTGCTATTTGCACATGAAACAGAACGTTAATATTGTATTGTTAATTTGTGAATCTAACCCACTAAGAGATGGCATGAACATTTCACTTTATGGGGTTTTCTAACGTTAATATGAGTTCCCCTAGCCTGCCTATGGTCCCCCAGTAGCTAGGAATGGCGTTAGGTGTGAAAAGAGCACCAGGTATTCTGCTCCGCCTTAGAAATATGAAAGCTCAGACGCCCCGATCTCTAATGTGGCCCCAAATGTCGTCCGAAGGGGCCAAGTTACCTCCCCTTCCTCTGCCTTAACCGCCCAGAGAATGTAGCCCACCAATGAGACAATGAGCTACGACCGTGCGAGCGCCACATGTGTGTGTGTGTGTGTGTGTGTGTGTGTGTGTGTGTGTGTGTGTGTGGGTAGTGTACACACACTGTAACGCAAGTGTTGTACACTTCTTTGTATTTGTTTAACCGTTCTGCTGTTGGTGTTATGGCGCGTAACCCGTCGGTTCTCTGACGTCTCTGGTCTTTCCACCATGAGACTCGTAGTGGGGGTTATCTCTGCCCTGGTTGAGAAGGAATTGGGGGAAAGGAACTTTGGCTTTGACTCCCTCAAGTGCATGAACCGCGACGTGGAGGAGAAAGGGATCGTCTCCCCCGGAGCCCCCGCTGCCCGCTGCCGAGGCGGCTGGTGCCTCGGCAGCGGGCAGCGGGGCTCCGGGGAGACGATCCCTTTCTCCTCCACGTCGCGGCTCAGTCTACTTCAGATTGATGTGGAAGTGGAAGAACCAGAGACGTCGGAGAACAAACGACAAACGACACAGTCGTTTTGAGGCGCACAAAGCCTTTGGCCGTGTTCTGTGAATATTCTAGAACACTCCGGGTGCTCCGGCGGGAGTCCTGGAGCTCTATATCTAAATAATATCATATAATACATAGATATCTATATCATATAATATTAACTATCACGGCCAAAAGCTGTGTGCGCCTCCAGACGATATTATGACTTTCAAACGACAGCGTCGGGTTCTCCGACGTCTCTGGTTCTTCCACGTCCACATCAATCTGAAGTGGACTGAACCACGACACGGAGGAGAAAGGGATTGGTGTCCAAGATTGTCTCCTCGGCAGGGGCAGCGGGCAGCGCTTAGGCACCACCGCCTCCTGCAGCGGGCAACGCCGAAGCGTGGTCCCTCGGCAGCGGGAAGCGGGGCTCAAGCGGGAGACAATCGCGGGCAACAATCCCTTTCTCCTCCATGTGACTCAGTCTACTTCAGATCGATGCAGACAAACCCTAACCCCAAGTGAAGCACCGAACGGGCAGAAGAGCCTCCAGAGAGGCCTGGAGACCTCCGTGTTAACCAGATTAAACCCAACATGAGACAGCAGACAGGGACAGACCCTGTGTGTGTGTGTGTGTGTGGTGTGTGTGTGTGTGTGTGTGTGTGTGTGTGTGTGTGTGTGTGTGTGTGTGTGTTAGCCCTTACCCTAACCCTAACCCTTGCCCCCATCTTATCTATGATTTTATTCATTCTAACCAGTTCTTTTAAAGTCCCATTCTCTAAGCGATCTGGTTTTTACCCGTTTCATTTCCTTCCTGTATGTGTTTGAGGGCCATCCAGGTACATTTATTGAGCAGAACAGCACTTTTTTATTCCTTATATTCCTTTGATTCCGTTCTACCCTTTTCACATCCCTGGATTGTCATTTATACAGTTCTTTTGAGAGGTAAGCGCTTACCTTGGGGGGGGGGGGGGGGGTTAAGGAAACTCAGGCCAAAGGACATCTCAAGGGCAGGCCTACCGCCTGGAACCCACCGACGTCCAGTACAACCCCCCCCCACCCCAAGGGCCCCCAGCCCTCAGGGCCCCACTAGGGGCCTCTCTCCAGTTAAACCCCCCCCCCACCAAGGGCCCCAGCCTCAGGGCCCCACTCGGGGCCTCTCTCCAGTTACCCCCCCCCCCCCCCCCCACAAGGGCCCCAGCCTCAGGGCCCCACTCGGGGCCTCCTCTCCAGTTAACCCCCCCCCCACAAGGGGCCCCGGGGTACACACCAGGCGCTTCCTGCGCTCCATCTTGTCCGGCCAATGGCGGAGCTCGGGCCGCGGGCCATCTCGGGGGAACCCCCCCCGTCTGGGTCTTCGTCCAGACGAGATAACCAAAAGCCTCCAGGATGTCCTGGTGGGGGCCGCTTCTCTCCACAGATATCAGAAAGCCCCCCCCCCCCCCCTCCACACCAAAGCCACTCACCCGACTTAAACAGCTCTTATATACTATACACGTAGGCACACTCAACACTCACATCGTCCAACACTTCCAAACTCACCCCATCACCTCACTGTTCATCACCGGGCTGGAGGTGAAGGCGTGCTGGGCGGACAGACAAGAGGAAGGAGGCGGAGCAGAGGTGGAGAGCCAAGCTTAAGACCCCCCCCCCTTGGGCCTGAACATCAGGGAGTGGGGGCCGCACTGGGACGCTGCTGGGGAGCGCTGGGGGGTCCTGGGAACTTCCTCCTGGGGGGTTTCCCTGCATGGCGTCGGGTCGACTGTGCGTTTTAATATGTTACACGTTTTATCCTTACTGTTGCTTCCTTCACATCATGATCTATTGAGGCCTTCCACCTCTTTCACTCTTCCTTTTATTCTGTTGGAGGCTTCTCTTATGTGAAGGATGGTATGAATGTGTGAATGGCTTCACTTATGCCTTATTTATCTTTATTTCATATACCCCATTTATTTATCTATTTACTCAGTTTCATCTATTTTGCACATTATCTGCCAGCACTTATTTGTGTGTTTTTAATACTTCCTGCATGCTTTTTGCCATGTTTATGTGTATTTTTATGTCTGTGCATTTTTTTAATTAAAAGGTATCCTGCATTCCTTCACCCATGAGTCTTCTGAGATCACAGTGTGCTCCTTTTTATTCCCATATTTTGTATTTATGCGCATGATTGAATGATTGACTGAGAGGAATGTGTATGGATGGTGCGTACTTTGCTATGAAATCGTTGTCTGTAGCCCTTCTCTGATCTCCGATGGAGGATACATGAAGGAGGCTGAGCAGTTCAGAGGTTATCTTTAATGGATTACCAAACAGAGCCACCCTCATCTCCAGGATTAAAGACGTGTCTTCCAGGGACTGTAGAAAGACGCGTGACTGATATGGATGAAAACGTACGACACCAGTAGACTCCTGTTCAGAGGAGCTGAACCGTTAGGTTTACCTCCATAGGTGACGGCATTTTAACTATCTTCACATTGCTATCATCGGAATGATAATAATTAATAATGTAATCATTATCTTTCATAATAATATATTTATCCTCCTACACATTCTCTATTTTCTTGTTTCACTTCTTGTCTGTTTCTTGGTTCTCTCATATTTCTTATTATTCCGATGTTTGGTCATCAACACTAGGTCTACCTTAGCGTGGCACATGGAGTCATTCCCGTTATCTGGGCTGGCAGACCACTTTAAAGAAGGGACATATTTGGAAGCATTGTTTTTTTGCAACAGACTAACGATGCATGCAGTGATGATATGGTACACTGATCGTTTAAAACAGCCCTTATGGAACGTGACCACATCTTTACTTTCTGTCTCCAGAGAGAGAGACCCGAGTCTCCAAGCAGTCAAGTCTCAAGTAGGTCAAGTCCAGAACAGTCTCACAGCAGGGAGTCAGAGTCCAATCTCACAGCATGGAGTCAGAGTCCAGTCTCACAGCAGGGAGTCAGAGTCCAGTCTCCCAGCAGGGAGTCAGAGTCCAGTCTCACAGCAGGGAGTCTGAGTCCAGTCCTCACAGGTCATGTCAAGCCTCAAGTCTCCAGCTCTGCTTTCACACATATTATTTTAGATTCATAATGACTTTTTTTTAAATTAATTTAGCAATTTGAATGTTATTTTATCCATAGAATGTGAACTATTCTAATGTTGTTTCAGACTGGACAGTCCCTGTGTCTCTTTAATAACCTGCTCAGGGTTGTTGGCCGAATTCTGCTCTGTTGACAAGTGATTGATGAGGACGCATCGACTCTGTGGGCAGCTATGGGATTAACACATTATTACCCAGCATACATTTGGAGGCGATACGCCTGCGTCTGTATGTTTTAACGTTAACTGCTAGTGGGAAAATAAAACAACTGTTCATTCAACACAAAGTTCACTGTACAAAAAAAAATCTTATTTATTTAATTGCTTGGTTGCAATCTCATTCTCCACCTAAAACAGCTGCTTAATAACATCTGTAATGTATTTGTAACTGTACATTGGTTACTTTATAAACCAACTGTAGATTACATGGAGAATTATCCACCCGAAACAGCAAAAAAACTGCATAATAACATCAGTAAATATCAGTAACAGTACATTAAGTTACTTTATAAACCAACTCTTGATTATAAAGCATTATCTCAAACAGCAACATGTATACATAATACTGTACACCAGTTCTAGGCAGTGGCGCCTCCAGAAGGTTATTCCAGTGGGTGGCCAATGAGGGCCACAGCAAATCTTAGGGTGGCATACTAAAAAAGAAAAGAACGTACGCAGTTACGTCTCCGGGCAGCGATTGTTGACGGTGGGGGGGGGGGTAGGGGGTTGTTGTATCGTGGACCTACGGATTCCAGTGACGGTTTCATTCCGTCTATACGAGCAGGTGTGCGCCTACAGCCAGAGGGGGCGCCAAAATACCTATTCCCCACACAATGTTATGTCGTACTTCATTGATAACCGCTACGCAGCGCATTGATTGACAGTATTTCTCTTATTCTTGTGTTGACGAACTTCACCAACTACCTATCAAATCTGGGGTGGCCACAGGGGTGGCCAATGAGCTTTCAGGGGTGGCCCTGGCCACCCCAGGCCACCCCCTAGAATCGCCACTGGTTGTAGGCCCATCCTGCCCCGCCATTCCTCTGCTCTCATCTCCTCCACTAGAGGCAGTCACGGCCTGTGAATGCAGAGTGACAGTAGGAGGGGTTATCTCCTCTGAGCCATAGAGTGGGAGGGGTTATCTCCTCTGAGCCATACAGTGGGAGGGGTTATCTCCTCTGAGCCATACAGTGGGAGGGGTTATCTCCTCTGAGCCATAAAGTGGGAGGGTTTATCTCCTCTGAGCCATAAAGTGGGAGGGGTTTTCTCCTCTGAGCCATACAGTGGGAGGGGTTATCTCCTCTGAGCCATAAAGTGGGAGGGGTTATCTCCTCTGAGCCATAGAGTGGGAGGGGCTATCTCCTTCAAATTCGCATATCATTGCGAATTTGAAGGATATAATATGGCTCTGGCCAAGGCGACTCTTGACCAATAGTCTATGAATGGAGTTTTTTATTTTTTCTAAGTCATTAGTACTGATATCAAATAAATCCCGTGGTCGTCTGAAAGAGAAAGTGACTCTTTCCTCCGCGTGGGTTCAGACGAGGCGACGCGGGCTGGATATCGGTTTACTAGACTGAACATTTATCAATTACTGCTGAAGCCTAATGTGACGAGACAGATACACACTTTAGGTCCTTTGTACCAGGAAACTACGTAGATGGGGTGTGTGTGTGTGTGTGTGTGTGTGTGTGTGTGTGTGTGTGTGTGTGTGTGTGTGTGTGTGTGCGTGAGAGGGAGAGAGGGAGAGAGAGAGCGTGTGTGTGCAGTGTGGGTATGTTTGTTTTGTGCCACAGGAGTCAGGAGACAAGATGGAGGCAATTTACAATACAGTTCATTAAACGCAACACAACATTGTAAAATAATCTTGTATCTTTAAATATGACTGTTAATCTATTACTGTGATGCAGTACTGTTAAAATATGACTATTATCTATTACTGTGATGAAGTACTGTTAAAATATAACTATTAATCTATTACTGTGATGAAATTCCGTTAACATATGAATGTTAATCTATTACTGTGATGAAGTTCCGTTAACATATGGCTGTTAATCTATCACTGTGATGGATTATTGTTTAAGTATTACCATTACTGTGATAAAGTAGGCTGCTGATAATATATAACTTTTAACATATGACTCTGAATAAGTATTGTAAAGTGGTAAAGTACTGACTGTGGTCATAGGTTGGGCCTCAGGAGCGGATTCTGCCCCTCAGTGTTCTCAGAGCAGCTGTCAGAAGAAGCTGGGATGTAGCAGAATGGGAGGAGGTGAGGTCATGAGCTAGATGTATCTAGATCTATAGAGCTGTATAGTCCAGTGAGCTAGATGTATCTAGATCTACAGAGCTGTATAGTCCAGTGAGCTAGATGTATCTAGATCTATAGAGCTGTATAGTCCACTGAGCTAGATGGTTCTAGATCTATAGAGCTGTATAGTCCACAGAGCTAGATGGTTCTAGATCTATAGAGCTGTATAGTCCACTGAGCTAGATGGTTCTAGATCTAAAGAGCTGTATAGTCCAGTGAGCTAGATGGAGCTAGATCTATAGAGCTGTATAGTCCACTGAGATAGATGTATCTAGATGTTTCTAGATCTACAGAGCTGTATATTCCAATGAGCTAGACAAGTCACCAAGGTCTCTGTATTGGTAAAGTTCAAAGTTCAAAGTACTTATTTGTCATTGCCATAAAGACAACGAGACAGTAGAGGCAACCAGACTTACACAGCTAAATAATAATAAAAACAATTGATAAATAGATTCATAAATATCATGCATAAAATAATAATAAAAATAATAAAAGCAATATATCTCCATATCTCCATATTAAGGTGCATCAAGTCTTAGAGTGCAGTCCATGGGGGGCAGGGAGGGCTGGGCCGGGGGCGGGGGAGATGAAGGGGGGTGGGGAGTGGGGTGGTCAAGCTGTTGAGGAGCCTTATTGCACAGGGATAGAAGCTCTTTGCCATCCTGGAGGTGCGTGCCTTTTTTGATCTGAACCTTTTCCTGACGGGAGTAACAGGAACAGATGATGGGCAGGATGAGAAGGGTCTGTGAGGATGCGTTTAGAGCGCTGCAGGCAACGGGAGGAGGAGATGGACAAGATGTCGGGCAGCTCTACTCCAATGATCCTTCCCGCTGTTTTAATCAGCCTCTGGATGGCTGCCTGCTCCGCCTTTGTACAGCCGAGTCAGCTGTTCTGTCGGCCCGGTAGACGGTGCGGCCTGCTAGCTGGATAGCTGCGTCTGGTGTGGTGCTGTCTAACCACGTCTCGGTGAAGATCATGCAGCAGCAGTGAGTCAAAGTCCTCTGTGCTGTGAGTCGAAGTCTAATCTCGTCCAGTTTATTCCGTATTGAGCGAACATTGGCTAGGAAGATTGAAGGAAGCGGTGGTTTGGATGGGTTAGCCTTTAGCCGAGCTCGTACACCGGCCCGCTTCCTCGCTCCTGCTTCCGCTCACAGCGTCTCCTCTGCCGGCCTGTTGAGGCAGAGCTTCCGCTGGCTAATCTGCGGATCTCGGCAGGGATGGATATCTCGCTTGACAGTCGATGTACATCACGATTTATGACCAGAGAGCTCAACACGGCTATACTGTTTTGCCAGTAGAGGGCACATTAGTGTTAAAAAAAACAAACTAAAAAAACAAAAACGTTTAGCCTGGAGAGCTGTGTATCCATCGCCATGGCAACCCAAGTAAACAATTACACTAAAACTAAAATAAAACTACAACTAAACTATTACGTACAAAAATCTTGGTCAGGAGACCCCCAAGATGATTGCGTGGCAACAACTTCACAATTAAACTTAAATTAAACTAAGACTACAACTAAACATTTATTGACAAAACCTAAGGCCCAATCCCATTTCTAGCCCTTACCCCTTCCCCTTACCCCTCCCCCTTACCCCTCCCCCTTAGGGTGCGTCCCATTTCTACCCCTTACCCCTCCCCCTTACCCCTCCCCCTTGGTTTGAAGGGGTAAGGGTGTCCCAATTCTCATTTTGGTTAAGGGGTAGGGAGAAGACAAAAGGCTACGTAGCCCTTGAAACGAAGCGAAAATGTAGCTTGAAACGAAGCTATCCAAGGACCACACTTCAAAGGGAGGGCTTCGAGGAAAATCCGGCCGAAAAATGCATTTTTACTAGTTGTTATCATTCGGACTCATGATGTAAAGTTGACTGTATATTCAGCTCGAAGTCATACACGGACAATGCGATCTCTGAGCTCGATATAAAACATGACATAACGGTAAATAACCGTTGAACTATACAAGATTTTAGCGCTCTCTAGTGGCCAACCGAAATCGCCAAATAAACAAACAGCAGCGATGGTTCAAGCGAAGGACACGCACACATGTAAGTATTTTCAGCACTTTAATTACGGCAGACTGGTGTAATAATACTATTTTCGAGCGGTTTTTAATTGTGAAGTTAGTTTTGAATCACTAGTCAAGTTTGTTTTGATTCACTAGTCAAGTTTGTTTTGAATCACTAGAAGCCGATGCTAATGTGTTCCGCTATCGCTATTTGTTGAGATAGATATCCGATAACCCTTGACATGACATGTTAAGGTTTCAAGTAACATTTGTGTGCAGTGGATATGCTTACTACTACTATTCCTTGGTTGATTATACCGGCGCACTGCTTTGATATCGGTAAAGCTGCCACCTAGGCTACGTCGCTCGCCTGTCAAACTGAAGATTTCCTTTCCACCTTTACCTCAGGGACACCACAGGAGACCAGACGGCTCATTCATTTCAGGGGGACCAGGGACAATGAGTTCCTAAAATCGGAAATGATCGCCAGAAAACAGTGGGAATGAGTCTTACGTTGTTCAATCTTTTCATTCTTGCGTCTGTTTTCTACTTTGGTATTTCTGTGTTGAGCTCAATAGCCCACTGAATGTCTGTGTCATTATACCAATTGCCTAATGAATGTATCAACCAAACGAGACCATTGTTTTTGTTGTAATTTAGTATTTTGGTGTGGTGTGTGTGTGTGGTGTGTGTGTGTGTGTGGGTGTGTGTGTGTGTGTGTGTGTGTGTGTGTGTGTGTGTGTGTGTAGCCGAGCTAAATTTAATTTGATTTTGTTTTATTTTTTATCATTGTTCATACCTTTTTTATGTGAACTCCACCAAATATTGGTTCCTAAGTAAGTTGGTTTCGTTGTTCCCTATGGCATGCCTTTGTTTCCCTGGGGAGTGGTTTGACGTTGCACCTGTGTGTACCTGTGTGTACCTGTGTGTATGTGCAATGACAACAAATAAAATCCTATCCTATCCTATCTATCCTATGGAAATGTTTTGATATGTTGAGGGAGTGTCTTATGTCTGCATTTATTTGAAAGAGCATATGCACAGAAAAGCAGACGGACGGAGTTACAATGGAGATCCAGCGAGTTTTTAAAGCCATGTGACGCGTCGCATCACATAGGGAAGTTAACGCCAGCATTTCTGACGTTTTTATCCACTAATTCATTATGTTATGTGAGGCAACGCAACGCAACGTATGCTTGATCTGAAACATGCCTACTCGTGGCTTCTGTTGACATAGCAGTCAGCGACGATGAAGCCATGAAATGGAGGGGCGTCCCATTTCTTAGGGGAACGTTTTACCCTCTGTATGAGGGGCAAGGGGAAGGGTAAGGGGAGGGGTAAGGGGAGAGGGTAAGGGGGAGGGGTAAGGGGAAGGGGTAAGGGCTAGAAATGGGATGGGCCTTACCCCTCCCCCTTTACCCCTTCCCCTTGCGCGGTATAATCAACCAAGGAATAGTAGTAGTAAGCATACCACTGCACACAAATGTTACTTGAAACCTTAACATGTCATGTCAAGGGTTATCGGATATCTATCTCAACAAATAGCGATAGCGGAACACATTAGCATCGGCTTCTAGTGATTCAAAACAAACTTGACTAGTGAATCAAAACAAACTTGACTAGTGATTCAAAACTAACTTCACAATTAAAAACCGCTCGAAAATAGTATTATTACACCAGTCTGCCGTAATTAAAGTGCTGAAAATACTTACATGTGTGCGTGTCCTTCGCTTGAACCATCGCTGCTGTTTGTTTATTTGGCGATTTCGGTTGGCCACTAGAGAGCGCTAAAATCTTGTATAGTTCAACGGTTATTTACCGTTATGTCATGTTTTATATCGAGCTCAGAGATCGCATTGTCCGTGTATGACTTCGAGCTGAATATACAGTCAACTTACATCATGAGTCCGAATGATAACAACTAGTAAAAATGCATTTTCGGCCGGATTTTCCCGAAGCCCTCCCTTTGAAGTGTGGTCCTTGGATAGCTTTGTTTCAAGCTACATTTTCGCTTCGTTTCAAGGGCTACGTAGCCTTTTGTCTTCTCCCTACCCCTTAACCAAAATGAGAATTGGGACACCCTTACCCCTTCAAACCAAGGGGGAGGGGTAAGGGGGAGGGGTAAGGGTAGAAATGGGACGCACCCTAAAAGTCTGGAGAGCCCCAAGCCGCTGCGTGTGTACGCGCCGCCGTGGAGACGGACTCACTTAGCAATAGTAGGTAGTAGCAGTAATCATAAGAGCAGAACTGCAATAAAACATATTTTACTCACCAACTGGTTTGTGACGCTTGTCTGAATCTAAGGATCAAGAGAAATGATTAGTGTTGTATCAGTGGTGAGTATCCTCATGTTATTATACTTTCATATTCCCCTCTCCTACCCACTTGAACTTCTTCTTCGAATGAGTCTTGATTTTATGTTGGCACTCGACAGCAGCAGCTCTAAATGAGAAAAAAAACAGTAGACATCAGTTAGTGGATGGTGGCATCAGTTGGAACATGTCAATATTTCCTGTTGAATAATCAATTTCATGATATTTAGTGCTTCATACTTGTGGTCAGAGAAGCTGGTTGTGACAAAGACTGCATGTTACAGAATCAAAATGTTCAGGACATTTCGTTTTCCACAGCAATATGATTGGTCTAATGATAATACTAATGATAATGAATTTGTGTAAAATGAAATGCTGATATCACAAGATAGTGTTGCATCTCTTCCACTGAGTTATTCTGCTGTTGATCTGCAGCTTATGTTTAATATTCTTATTAATTATAATAATATTAATAATACATTGAATAACATTTTATTTCAAGGCACCTTTCATGACACCCAAGGTCGCCTTAAATTCATAAAACAATCTAGGGTCACAAAACAGCAAGAGCTGCATCGTCAACAGCATTATCAAAACAAGACATAAGACCCATGTAGGAGGAGGTAAGAACAGCAGTGAGGAGACCCAGGTAGGAGGGGGTAAGAACAGTGAGGAGACCCAGGTAGGAGGGGGTAAGAACAGCAGTGAGGAGACCCAGGTAGGAGGGGGTAAGAACAGTAGCCCAACGGGGATACGAGGGGAACCCCAGTAGGGGGTCATTACAGCGAGAAGGCCAGTGGGAACACAGTGTGGATCTTTGTAGACCAATGGGCCTGTTTGGTGGCTGGGAGTGGATACTCCTCGTCTTCGCCCAGGTGAGATTTCCTCTGACTTTTGTGTGAGCTCCACGACGCCATTCTCTGTGCGTCCTACGCCTACTTCGTACTTTTACATTTGACGCTGTCCAGTGATAAGTTTTAAATCATAAACATTAAAATAATATAGCCTCGGCCTATTACATTTTCCATATTGCTCGCAGACCTTTTGTTATTTCGGGTTTTTTAGTGTGAATCTGCGTTACAAACTAATGTAATCATGTATTCTACTATACTAGTTTAACTAGTCATGTATTCTAGTGTAACTAGTTTTGTATCACAGCTTAATCAACATTTCAGTGGAATATGTGAAAACATTGGTAACTAACTAAACCTCATCACGTCGGTACAGGCCTATGAGCCTACATGCATACATGTTGAATTGAAATACTATACATACTACATACATACATACATACATACATACATATTGAAACACATAACATAAATGTTGAAAAACATTACATAGGCTACATGTGAAATATCGTGTGCCTCCTGGACCATCCTGGGCTACAATGATCTCTCCTCAAACCATCAGATATAGGTTCCACTGTAACTTATTCCCCTGAACGTATGTGCTTTTCTTCTACAGGCTTGGGCATCATCTCCTGAAAAGCCAAAATGTCTGCTGGTTTCAAGAAGGATTCTAACCTTTTCGAAGTAGACAGAAGACATCTTCATAGCGGACGGTCCTTGGCAAAGGTAACAATGGTTTTCTATATGCCGTCATGATTCTTGAGTACATACGGCAAATGTATATAGCTGGGCCTGGGCCTACCTATAATATAGACCAGTTCAACTAGTATACTTTAGCTGGAAATAATTCCATACGACTAATGTCGTGCCGTTCAGTGCACTTAGCTACAGACAGGGGAGTGGTGTATTGCTAGTTTTATGGCTCAACAACAGGGGCGTAGCCACATGGGTGGCCAGTCTGAAAAAATAAAATTAAAAATCCTCAACGGACATGGTCGAAAGAAAGCTGAAATATTTGCACTATTAGTTTGATCTAAACTTTGACTTATTATTCTTATTAAAGTGTTGTATTTTGACATTACGAATAAGTATTGCACTTAAAATACCACCCCCACCCCCCCCCCCCCCCCCCCCCCCCCCCCCCCCCCCCCCCCCCCCCCCCCCCCCCCCCCCCCCCCCCCCCCCCCCCCCCCCCCGAATCGAAATATTATGATGAGACTGAATGAGTATTGAAGTTGCCTTTCTCACAGTATTTCTTTTGTACAGTATACTAATTGTACGATACGACAAAATATACGATTACAATGTGCAAATTGTTTGGACAAACATAAAGATGATTATTGGGGAATCATTTATTTTTAATGACCTGGAAGTTACTTGTTGTCAACACCCCCAACGTCCAGGCTTGATGCTCTCATATCAGGGATGAGCAATGCCTCCTAATTTTCTTTTCAATTAGATACCAAAATATACCAATATATTTTATAGACAAGTATCCTGATGCTTTAAACTCTTCTTGTGAACACAATTACACTCATTATTTCGATTAATTGGTGAATTCTCAAAAACAACGCAAAATATGTAAGGGATAATGTATACGTCGGATGCAACTCCGCTCATTTACTTTTTTAAGCTGATTTATTACATTATAAATTTGCCGTTTTTTTCTCATTTTTTCTTAACTATTATCAAGGGGGTCGTCAATATCACTGTTTCATGTAACGCCGGATGCAACCACTCCTTTCTACTACTTTCAGTTGGTTTCATTGAAGCCGTCTGGTCAACCTCTGACAATTCAACACATTGTAACCAATTCATTTTTTAAATCAATGAAAAGATCTACACACTTGTATCTTCAATAATATCTAAGCGAAATTTCGATAGCTTTAATACTTTTTTCAGAATCACAGTTTTAGTTTCATACCGGCATAGTTTTCAGTTGCTGTCATTGATTTTCTTTTGTCGCCAGAGCGTGAGGACATTCATGCACACACGCAATAGATCCGCCACATAACCGCGTTTATGGACACTTTTGATCCAATTAGAAGTGGAAGAACAGCTCAATCAGAATTAGAAATTATCAAATATACGCCTCAATCGGAATGATCCATACATCGATTAATTGGCGAACGATCCAACTGCATCGATGCAACGCCCAAACATCGATGCATATCACCGTATTATACGCTTTTATTTTGACAATCTCCTTGCGCGGGTGTTAATGAAACTATTTCTGCGCAAGTGCGCCTATCGGCTCGTATCCGTTCATCAGTAAAACGAGGCACATGTGTGAGCGCGAAGATGTCTAGTTTCGGTTTGTTTTGCCAGATTTCCAGTTTTTCCAGTCTAACGTGATTATAAGTAGCCAAATTTGGTGGGAAAAGTTGCTCTATCTGGCAACACGAATGGCTTATCTTAAAAGCCAAGATGATTCCGAGGGATGTTTTGTTTTTAGAAAGAAACTATCCACACAGATAGGTATGGTCTATGTTCAAAATGAAAGCTCTTTAATTTAATAAGCTCTTTAATTTAAGCCATAAAAAAACCTTTTGCACTGAAATGCAATGTGGACTTTTATTATTTGCATTAAAATGGATTGTTTTGGTTTTAAATATCCGGAATAGCAAAGAAATAAAATGAGGAAATTATAATTAAGTTTATGTGAGTTGAAGTGAATGTAAGAGGTTGTGTTAAATGGGCATAGGATATCGCCTCATATCAATCGCATATTCCTGAATCAAATCGAAATCGTATCGCGGCAGATTTTTTATATCGGCAAATATCGTATCGTTGTCTAATGAATCGATTTAATATCATATCGTGATGAAACCAGAGATTTGCGCCTCTAGTGGCTGGAGCCACACTCAAGGCCACGTGTTTGGTGGGGCCGAGCCATGTTGTGTCTATGAAGTTTGTCTTATACTTTAAGTATCCGGGAAGCTTGACCCTCTCTCTAATGCTGTGCCGCCTGTTGATCCTTACTTCGAAAGAGTAAAAGGCACTTTGACGTCACGAAAAAAGAACACATCTGTGTTCGAATTGGAACTTTTTCACAGTTTGGCAGGCTCACACTAGCAATTTTCGGCTAGAACGCTAAGAAACATTCATTACTATTAAACTATCTCCCAACACACAACCATCTTGAATTTACATTTCTAATTAGTCATTGCGTTGGGTTGCTTTTCACCTAGTGTGCACTGGACTTTTCCTACTTGTGCATTCAACAATTCATTCATCCAGGCCAGATGTAGCATTTATTATAAATTAACCTCTTTAAAGTAACGATGTGACGTTAACTTAGCGTGGTTTTGAAGGCCACCTTTGGTTAGGCTACTGGTGCTTGGAAAACTATCTCGGGAAATGGGTATTTTAGCTCGGTTGCTGTGTTACACGACCTAAAAGCTGAGGCCAATTCAGTTTTTCTCACTACACGGAACCACTAACTGCGTTCACACCAAACGAATCACGCTGCAAAGACGCTTTGGTCGCTCACAAAGTATCGCTGCGAATATTTCTGTTCGCTTTTGTCGCTCATGACGTACAATTCAATTTTGCACACGCATTTAAAGGAGCCGTATGCTTTTAGTACAGACAGCCATATCAAAGAGTGAACTCCCATACACTTTGGCCATATTGCAAAGACGGTTTTGCTTGTTGGATAAATGCTTTGACAGCAAGTAGGACAGTGATTCCCCTCCTATATATATATATATATATATATATATATATATATATATATATGTATATATATATATAAAACTCCTAAAATGAAATTACAACTGAGAACAAAAAAAGGTTATATGCTGTAGTAGGCTAGTTAAAATATGTTTCACTGATCTGCATCTGCAAATCATGATCTGCACTCATTCGTCAAACAAATTGACATTGGCGCACATGGCTAATTTGCATACGTGCACAGGACTGGCTGGCTCCGCAAGGCAAATAATAGAACCTATTTATCCATGCCAATCTGTCTATCTATCTATCAACGCGTGTCTAGTTTTAATGTGATGTATTTTGTGTCCAGTCAGACTTGTCTCCCTTGTTCTATGTGGTCTTGTAGGCTACTGTCCTGTGTGAGCCGAATCACCTAAATTAATTCCCGACAATTTGTGTGTTGACTAGGCTATCTATCTATCTCGACTATTTAATTAAAAATGATTCACCTCAGGCTCCGTGAATAGTGGGGAATAGTGGGAATAGAGGGATAAAAGACAAGAGATATATCCCTTGTCATTTATCCCTCGTTTTGTCGAATAGTTTGTGTATGTGACGATTTCAAAAACGTGTTTTGTTTAAAGCATGACTACACGCGATTGGTTGGTTTGATTGGTGGTATGGAGAGCAAATGACAATGATTCCCGCTTAAATAAGAACGTTCTAGATCGCAAATATTTTCTATAAATACTCCTGCTTATCATCACTTTGATCAAAATCACTATGGATGTTGCACTCATTAACTATTGAACACACAACAGAAAACACAGCTGTCATTATCACTCTCACTGACAGCGATATATTGTTTCACTTCTTATGACAAATGTACTTATTGTAAGTCGCTTTGGATAAAAGCGTCTGCTAAATGGTCATTTGTCAGCTGTCTATCCTCCATTAAACTGCATTGAAGTGACACGTTTGTTCCGTGCATTATTATTTCATTATTATGCATGCATTATACCTTTGCACAACGTATTATTCCTTTGCACAACGTAGGCTATGTATTTTCGTAATTTGAAAACGATATTGTCCCATTCAGAGCAAGGAAGATTAGTATGCTAGGATCTCGGTTAGCAGGTATGTATCGCGCCTATTTTACAATAATCTCAAACGTTTCATTAACTCGCACACCAGACCAACCAACCAGGTGTGACACCTCCGCCCAGGCCAGAGCCTTTTTGTTGCGATTTCTGAAATGAAAAAGGCTCGGATCGTACAACACCGGGTGCCCAGTTACAGCCGCGATTCATTTTTCAGTCGACATTTTGTACATTCAGTAGGAACCAAAAAAAAAGTGCCGGTGTTCGGTGTTCCCTGGGATCCACGCAAGCAAAGAGCGTCTACATTCCGATTGGCTGTCAGTGTTTTGCCGCTGAAACGCGTCATAGTAATTTGCATAAAGTTTAGCCGTCTTCAACTTTTTTTGGTCGCTCTGGTCACTCACCTTTCGCCGCTGGTAGCGTTTGACGCTTGTGTCGCTTTGTCGCTCTTGCCCATAGAAAGGGAATGACTTCTGGTGATTTCGCAGCTCAATTCGCTTTTGGTGTGAACGCACAGTAAGAAGCCTATCTTTGTCTGTTTGAAAATAAATGGGTTAAATTCTTAACTTTCCCCTTTGAAGCTGCAGAGAAGCTTCAAATTCATCATCCCTTGTCTCTCACTGCGTTGGAATTTAGATAGTTGTTCACTTGAGAAGCACAAACTATTACTAGCTTACCCTCACCCTACCTCTGACATCTGATCTAAAGAATGTGCCTTACATTGTTCAAGTTCAAGTTCAAGTGTTTTTATTTGTCACATACAATAAATTGAAGTGAAATGTTAAAGGGTCAATGCTCCACACTGTTGTTGGTGGTGAAGAGTAGTAGTAAAAAGAGACCAGCGTTTGGTTCAGTGCTAATTTCTCACCATTGCTCCTATTTCTTGTGTTTCGACTCAGGATTTATTCAGACGCAGTGTATAAAGGTTAACTTCTATTGTGCTGACATTTCAGTTGGTTTTGATGACTGCATGGCCCGTAAAAGATTCAAATTCGGCAGCAGCGACCGCCATTTCCATGTGGAACAGGACGGAACATTAATGGTAAGTGTGTGTTTTGAGATGCATAAATATAGCCTCTGTCCTAGTTTTGGAAGTAATGTGGTATTTTGTGAAGGTGACGAGAACTACCATGCATGGAAGAAAAAGGGACTTCCTCATCTCTTCCCTGAATTCCTAGGGGCAAAAATGTGGTACAATAATCAGGGTGCAACTCCATGGCAATGGCCATCATCACCCTGGACGTCACCCCATGAAAATTCAGGCACATCAGAATCCAGGAAAGGAACTGCAAAAGAGGGCAAATGTGGACCCTTCCAATAAGAAAGAGCTATCTTTGTGGTCCCAGTCATAAAAAACTGTTTATTTTCTGAGATGTATATCATTGTTTGCGATGCCAATTTCTCAACCTTAATTCTCTTCTTTTCTTTTTGCAATTCCATCCCTCCTATTTTAAATTCAACATTAATCCTTGAACTCCTTTTAGGTTATTCAAAACCTGCCAGTTTTGCGCTTTCTTAACTTTTCTAAGAGGCGGAAGAGAGCCTGGATTATCCCTCCTCTCAACATTCTGGAGAATGATAGGGGGCCCTACCCCAAACTAGTGGCCCAGGTAAGATGACGTAAGGGTACTTTTTAACTTGAACTACATGTGAAGACAATATCGAAATCCAAAGTGAAAAAGGTATTGAATTACTATTCAGTTTTACCAGGGTAACAATGTTTTTATGCATTATCTTCCTTTAGATTCGTTCTGATAAAGATAAATGGTCAAGAATGGAGTACAAGATAACGAGTTACGGAGCAAAACGGCCTCTTCATTATCGACAGAAACACCGGCCCAGCTTTATGTGACCAAGCCCCTAGCCGGGAGAGGAAATCCCAGTACATGGTAGGGAAAACCTGCTGGCCAAATTAAAAATGTGTCAATATGCACGACCCTTGCATGTAAAATAATCAATATTTATCTATGCAGTTAGACGTTCTTGCCAACTTTGCGAGCATGGTGAACGCTCAGGCTGAGTCAACCATGGCCGTCATTGTAAATGTCCTCGACATGAATGACAACAAACCAGTCTTCACCCAAGATCCCTATGTCGCAGAAGTTGCAGAGGCTTCAGCGATAGGTAATGCCACGCAGAGGAAATCAAAACCATTTCTATAGAATGTGTCGACTGGGAATTTGAGATTAATCCTCCGATGACTTAATTACAATTAGACAACTAATTGTAATTAAGCACCTCCTGACCTAAGCCAACCCCATATTTATTAATTAAAAACCACCACCACTTACTAGTTAAATGCTTTTAAAATGTAACTCTATTGGAATAAACATGGAACAGAATTAATTGAATGCACCTGAATCATAAATCAACACTGCAGCTTATATTTTGTGCCCATCTCTGCAACGCATGCTTCTCTTCATAGTCGATTTTTGTAATTATTTTTTTGGATTCATTTAGTCTATAAAATGTGCTTAGTTTATCTGACAACCCGCACTATGCTATAGTTCATATGAATATCCATGCACAAAATATTTAAATTGAACTGAAGCATTAAGCAGCAAATCTTATCTGTGCTTGATAAATTATTCAAACAATTGATTTATTAAAATTAGAATTGATTAATTGTCGGGGGGGGGGGCTAAGGGAACATATCGAATAATTGACTTATCGTTGCAGCCCTACTCTACATCCTAATTGTTTTCTAGATGTGACCACCTACTACAACTGGAGCGCTTCATGTTTTTGTAAATCCATTCTTCGGCTTTCCCCTGTCTTTCTCCTGTCTTTCCCCTGTCTTTCTCCTGTCTTTCCCCTGTCCTTTCTCCTGTCTTTCCCTTGCAGGCTTTGAAGTGATTACAATCAGAGCCCACAGATCTGGACGACCCAAATTCTGATAATTCTTTAGTCCACTATAAAATTCTGAGCCAGGACCAAAGTTGCCCAATGCTATTTGTTTGCCATAAACCCTGTTAGTGTAGCCATCAGAGTCAACAAAATAGGGCTCGACATAGAGGTACGGATTTGTATTCATTTATCCACGGCAGTCATTTTCAGCAGAAAGGTTTCCATATGCACAATTATTTTATTGAAAATGGACTTCAATCTGTATATTTTTCTGCAGAAATACCCGAAGTACACTCTGGAAGTAGAAGCTGCAGACATGAGAGGAGAAGGCCTGACTGTTAACGGGCATGTTCACCTCACAGTTACTGATAGTAACGACAATGCCCCGGCCTTTGAGATGGCTCAGGCAAGTAAACGTGTGAAGACCTTTCCTTCTTTATGGAACCAGACCCATTTCTTCTCGATTTTGGCTTGTGACGTGTCAATATCAAACCGCTTGGAGACTCTGACTTGACTTCGACTCGCCTCTTGTGAGACTTACTCAACTGCTTTGAGGCTGAAGTCTTGCTTGAGAAAACAATTTGCTCTGATTCTAAGGGCTATGGTAAATTGTCATTGCCCAGTGCCCTCCAAGATAAAACACATGGCTAATAGGCTTATTGACTTTGTAACGTGACTGTCTAGTAGTCAGGGTATTTCCCGAAAATAGTTTTGCTAAGGGGGATCAGAGAAAATGCCCTGATTGTTCAGAAATTAGGGGGAGTTGTGGACTGGAACGACTGGGACAATCCCTGGTCCATTTATAGTGGTGTTAACTGAAAACCTAAACGCAGAAACAATGGCGTTAAAGTACGGTTCATAGACGTGATCCCTGTTCAGGTTTTAGCAGTCCACACAAACCCCCAGTACAGATCTTCATGGGTCCAAAACCACGATTATGATTATGATGATTATGCAAACTGGACAATTCCAGGCCATCCATTCAGTTCCAATCCACATATTGGGCAAAATTGAATTGCATCATTATTTAATGGTTTATATGGTTACATTTTATTTTCCTTTATCGTTCTTTCTGGTCAAAAATGCACAGTATGAGGCCAGTGTCCCAGAAAACAAAGTGGGAGCGCTGGTTGTGAAGATGTCTGTAACGGATCGGGACGAGCTTCGGTCTCCAGCCTGGAACGCAAAGTTTCAAATTTGTTTATGGAGATAAGAATGGCCAATTTGCCGTGGAAACCGGACCTGGCAAGCAAGAAGGAATCATTACAACTGTGAAGGTGGGGTTGAATCTTGAGTAGTGGCTTAAGAAAAATGTTCTGTACACGATACTACAAAATACATTAAAATGTACCAATATTTGATAAAAATCTCTACATTGGAATCAACTAATCAAAACCTCTGTTTTAGGGTCTGGACTATGAGATGACCAAGACCTTCACCCTGCTTGTGACCGTTGAAAACGAGATTCCCTTTGCCATCCGCCTTCCGACAGCCACTGCCACGGTGGTGGTTTCTGTAGAAGATCTGAATGAGGTTCCTGTGTTTAGGCCAACCATTCAGGTTGTGAAGAGGAAGGAAGATCTCGCAGTTGCCAGTGAAATTGTGCAGTACACCGCAACCGACCCTGACACTGAACGCAGTCAGAATGTCTCGTAAGTTAAAATCGTTTGTTTAATTAACGATTACTTTCCATTTCTCAAACAACCACTTTTATTTATTTTTATTGGATCATGAAGCATTTGCATGTCACTTTCCACTTTGTATATCCAGGTACAAGATCATGAAGCATTTGCATGTCACTTTCCACTTTGTATATCCAGGTACAAGATCATGAAAGACCCAGCGCGGTGGCTCAGTGTGAACCCGGACACGGGTTTGATTAGAGTGAAGAACGGCATGGACAGAGAGAGCCTATACGTTCAAGACGGCAAATACACTGCCCTGATAATGGCATATGACGATGGTATGTAGGAATTATAAAGAATCATTATGTTTAAGAAATATTGGTGCAAAGTACAATTATAATTTTCGGGGTAATGATGCATTTGATTTATTTTCATTTGAAGATGTTTCCCCAGCCACTGGTACAGGAACCCTGGAAATTATACTAGAAGATGTTAACGACAACATCCCTTCAATCAATGAGCGCAACATTACGGTGTGTGTGTGTGTGTGTGTGTGTGTGTGTGTGTGTGTGTGTGTGTGTATGTGTGTGTGTGTGTGTGTGTGTGTGTGCGTGCGTGCGTCATTAAGCACATGCTTTTCTCTACCTTCTTCAGGTTTGCAATACGGAATCTGCCCCTCAGCTACTCTCTGTGACGGACGCCGATGGGCCAGACTTTGCTGCACCCTACACGGTATCACTAACGGGCAGGTCCAAGAATAACTGGACTGCTACGATGGATGACACAAGTGATTAATGGATACGTGAAGTAGCTGTTATTGTAAATCGATTGACATTTGAACATCATCCATTATATTTATGGGACAGACCCTGTTCACAGCTTAAAAAATCATTAAAATGATGGTGTCTGGATTTATCTTTCTCATCCTTCCCTCTTTCTTTAATCTAGGAACAGGGATAATCCTGACATTAATCAGGGCCCTTCCCATGGGAGACTACAATGTAGTCCTGAGAGTGGCAGACAACCATGGTCTAGAGCAAGACAACATTGTCATGGCCACAGTTTGCGACTGTACAGGAAATGAAGTGACCTGCAAAGTTGGGATCCGTGAGGGAGGCATTGGTCTGCCGGGCCTCCTAGTAAGATCAGGAGCTGTTCTGCTGCTGCTATGTAAGTTTGCTATGTACGTTTATTTTCTAAAATAAGACAGTCACAAAACGTTCCTTCAACTCGTGATTTCAATTGGCTATTCTTTTACTCTTTATTTGTGTAAAGAAGACAACATTTGAAGGGTTATTCCGGTGTAAAATGGATTTGGGATATATTTTGTATGATAACGAGTTGAAACGTTCAGTTTTGGAGCACAAAATAGAATACCGCATATAGACGCTTTCTTCAGAGGGCTGTTTTAGCCGATTCCTTCAAAACACTACAAACTTGGAAGGATGGGGGAACTGGTTATGGTAAAAACTAAATCCCTATTTTAAACCACTTAAACTCTTCTTTGGTAGTAAAATAAGGGGTCTTAACATATAAAACAAGGCATTGAGACTTTGAGAAATGGCGTTGACGGGTGATCTACTGATGGTGGAAAATGTCCTTTATTTAATAAACAATCCGTACACAACGCCACCAATGCTTTGTTTTGTATGTTAAGACCCTTATTTTACTACCAAAGAAGTGTCGGGTTACTTTTAGCCTTTTAAGAGGTTTAGAATAGCGATATACTTTTTACGATAACCAGTGCCCCCATCCTTCCAAGTTTGTGGTGTTTTGATGGGATCGGCCTAAAAGCGCCAACATGAAGATATGCGTTTTAACTCGTTATCATACAAAACATATCCCCAATCCATTTTACACCGGAATTACCCTTTAAAACAGCCAAAGCTAAATACGCTTTGCCTATTATGGCATGATTGTTTTTGTGGTCTATTTGGACTCCAATCATATCAATAAACATGAAGTCATCGGGGTACTTCAGTTTGGTCAGCTTGAATCACCATGAGGCCAGCCCTCATGGCAATTTTCCTTTTCAGCTCTGGCAACCAACATTGGTTAAATGTTATGAATTTTTACAATGATTTAATACTGTGGACAGGGCTACAGTTTATATTAATGTATAGCTAAACATGTCGAGACACATCCTTTGCTGAATGAGGACACTGGGATGCTATTAATGATTGAAAAGTAAATTCAGCAACTTGCCCATCTGATCTAATAAGACGACTGTTTTATCTCTGCAGTGCTGGCATTGCTGCTGCTAATATTCATTAGACGCAGAGGTGGAGATCAAGAATGAGCCTTTACCACCAAATGAGGACATCAGGGATAACGTTTACTGCAACGATGAAGAAGGGGGAGGAGAGGACCACCAGGCACGGCCCCGATATTGGCTCAATTGATCAAGAAATCTGTTTAAAAAGTGATGATGTAATTGTTGTTTAGGAGGGCTGTTTTTACTTCTGTTGCACTTCTGTTGCGTCATTTGCTCATTACCTGCTGTGGTTTGACTTATATTTTGTTCTTTAAGGTTAATTATGATCCGAGTGTGCTCCATCGTGGTCCGGACGACCGCCCGGAGGTCTTCCGGAAGTGACGTCATGCCATGCTTCATGCCTAAAGCCGAGTATCGACCTCAGCCTGCCAATCCTGAAGACATTGGCAAATTTATTGATGATGTGAGTCAATCGTGATATTAAGTGTAATTTAATTTCATGATGATTCTTCAAAATTATTGCTTTATTAAAAAGCATCAAAGCAAGTTACTTAAAGCATCGGTTGGTGTCATTTACTTGAGTTTCACAGAAAATGTTTACACCCTAATCCGGCCTTTCCTATGCTTCTAGCTAACTTGTCATATCAAGCTTATAGCTGGTCATGGTGAATGGGAAAATAAAGTTTCACTCCACCGTATGCTACTGTTGTATTTGTCAAGCAAATGGAGATCTCTCTGTTTGAATGTAATAATGCAATGGACCCACTATATTGTACGCCCTCTTCAGAACCTGACGGCAGCAGACCGCGACCCGCTGGCAGCCCCCCTCACACTGTTGATCTATCCTGTGTTTTCTTTTCAATTCTTATTTGCTGGTACTGATTTATATTTGTAAGTTGATGAAAATGTTATTTTTTTCTCTTAAGTTGGCTTTAACATTTTATATTGAAGCTTGTACTTTTTTCATTTTTCAAGTAATGACATCAGATGATGTTCTGTAAGAACATGTTTTTTTTAAAGCTTTTTTTAAAATTGCAAATTCCTTATTTTCCTAGGATGTATTTCAACTAGGTAGATAGGATGACGAAAGTAAAGGGGACATTACGGGAAACGTTTTGAATACATTTACTTGCAAAGTTTGTTGGTGTAATCAAGCCGAAATAAAAAAATATATGCTAATCTGAGAATGTCTTCGCATAAACCTTCTGTGTGCTATTTTTCGAGGTTAGGTTAAGGATGGATGTGTTTGTGTAGTCTTGCAATCTTGGTCATTTGGTTTCGCTTTCTACAATGATGTTTTGTAGAGCTTTGGGCTGTTTCAAACATTTTTAAGAGGAACAGTGTGGAATTGTTGAAGGACATTTATTAAGTTAATGCAGTGTCAGAAATGGCCGCCTGTATTAATGGTTGCACACAGAGGCTGGGTTCCAAAAGGCCTTTGTGCCGTTCACCACTCAGTTCCTTCAAATCTTTAGATGTTATCTTGATCTCCATTGTACCCACGTTGGCTGCAGCTGCATTGACGAGAAAGCTTGGCGGCTGAATTGTGATGTGGACTGATAATCAGTGTATCCTAACGAAATGTTTTAGAGATTATCATCAGACAAGTCATTTATGGGCACATATAACAAACGTGATTTGTTTATATGTTATAGGTTGTCTCGCAGCTTCGCTGCTTGACACCCAATTATTCTCTTCACGGGCGCAGCCATTTTTGTTTTCGAGTCGTATGGTCATGGTGTTTCCTGATCCTCGGATGCCAGCCTTCCGAGTAGCACTTTTGACGTAATTTCCGGTCTCCGAGCATTTATAGCGTTACTGTTCGTCTCTGTGATTGTGTCATGAAATTGGCTAGTCGTTGTTTATTGTTAGCTACATTAGCCTCTTTAGCAAACCAGCCCAGAAAACAAACAACACCATTACATTGAATTGCACGCAGAGCAAGACCATGCAATGTATAAATTGGTGACGGGATAAAGTAGCAATGTAATCAAGTGTGTAAAGAGCATTTAAAAATGACACTAAAATGAACCAACGAAAAAAAATCTCTTCACGGGGCAAGCCATTTTGTTGAAAGCAGTCATCACTGCTCTCGGTCTACTCTCAGATTTCCAAAAGTTGGAGACAAAAAGGGGGCGCGCCTCCGAGAATGCCGCAGAAATGCTTGGAGATCTTCGACTTTCGACTCGGATGTCCAGGCGTCCGAGGATTGAGGAACACACCATCAGCTTCACTGAACTAGGTCTACTCTCAGAACTACGAGTAGGAAGGTTTCGGAAGGTTACTACCACCAAAAGGGTGCGTGCCTCCGTGAAATGCCACAAGAAAAGCTCTGAGATTTACACCTTACAACTCGTACGGGTTGGCGTACCATACAAATGGATAGCACCATCAGTGGAAGCAGTCATCGACGACTTGACTTACGCGCGGGGGGTAAATGTTTCCGTGGTAACCACCGAGCTTCACCAATCAGAGACGTCGTGTTAACACTTTAGGATTGTGGCATCGCGAATAATATCGTCTCAAAAACTTTGCATTCATCTATTGCTTCTACAGGAGCATATACCATCTTTTCAGCAATGTAACAGCTTGCTGGTAAGCCAACCTTGTGTTACGAGAGTAGCGTATGTGTGTGCGCGAGAATGACTGTGTGTGTGTGAGTGACGTCAGCGAGTGAGTGAACGAGAGAGTGAGGCGAGCGATAGCGTGTGTCAGTCTAGGGAAGAACGGAACGAGTCCGGTTACGTTCGGGGCAGATGTGTACTGTAGGGTCGTTGAAACTGTGGAATGAAGTATCCAGCCAGTCAAGAATCAGTGCCTGTGTCATTCCGACCTAAGACCAGACCCACTGCCGGTCAGAGTGAAGGGTGTTACCCCCCCGAAAGGACATCGGCCCTGGAGGGGGCGTCTCCCCTGTGCTCCCCGACTACGGTCTGGCAGTCAAAGAGCAGGAAAGGTGTAACATTGGCGACCACGAAGGGACGGTTTGAATGGGCTGTCATGCCAAATTATTTCAGAGAGCGGTGTGGCCAGTGACTTCAACAAAGTCCAGGAAGTGCACTGAATGGCCAAGACCGACGTCGCTCCAAGATGTCCGTCGCTTTGTGGGTCTGGCATCTAACCATCGGCGATTCGTTAAAGACTTTGCGTCCATTGCAGAACCTCTCCATGTCCTGACCAAGAAACATGCCCAGTTTTCTTGGTCTGAGGAATGCCAGGCAGCATTTAACGAACTGAAAAGCCTGCTAACAACCGCGCCAATCCTGGGCGAACCCCCTCGAGGCAAGACAACATGATACTGGACACAGACCGCCAGTGACGTCCGTATCGGCAGCTGTTCTCTCGCAGGTTCAGCAGGGTGTGGAACGTGTGCTCACCTATGGAAGCCGCAAGCTGTCCACAACTGAACAGAATTACTGCACCACACGGCGAGGACTGCTAGCCATGGTCGACTTCATGGCACACTGTCACCAAGTATCTCCTGGGGCGGCGCTTCACATGTGCACCGACCACAGCAGCCTTCGGTGCCTAACAAGGATGAAGGAGCCTGAGGGACAGCTCGCCAGGTGGCTCGAGAGACTTAGCGAATACCACTTTGAGATCATCCATCGCCCTGGCCAGCTTCACGGCAACGCAGACGGCCTCTCCCCGGAGACCCTGCCGTCAGTCCTGTCCTTGTAGGCTCCCCAGCCCGCCTCCTCCTCAGTTGAACGTCAGCCACCAGGCTGTGCTGTGCGATTGGACTCTGACATCCACCAGGCGATGCTGAGTCCAGTGGGGATGGAGAGACACCCAGCTCCCGCAGAAGTAAGTCTAGTGGGGGTAGACAGGTCCTGGTGGGGGCCGCTTCTCCCCAGATATCAGAAGCCCCCCCCCTCCACACCAAAGCCACTCACACCGACTTAAACAGCTCTTATATACTACACACGTAGGCACTCTCAACACTCACATCGTCCAACACTTCCAAACTCACCCCATCACCTCACTGTTCATCACCGGGCTGGAGGTGAAGGCGTGCTGGGCGGACAGACAGAGGAAGGAGGCGGAGCAAGAGGTGGAGAGCCAAGCTTAAGACCCTCCCCCCCTTGGGCCTGAACATCAGGGAGTGGGGGCCGCACTGGGACGCTGCTGGGGGCGCTGGGGGGTCCTGGGACTCCTCCTGGGGGGTTCCCTGCATGGCGTCAGGTCGACTGTGCGTTTTAATATGTTACACGTTTTTATCCTTACTGTTGATCCTTCACATCATGATCTATTGAGGCCTTCCACCTCTTTCACTCTTCCTTTTATTCTGTTGGAGGCTTCTTTTATGTGAAGGATGGTATGAATGTGTGAATGGTTTCACTAAGCCTTATTGATCTTGATTTCATGTACCCATTTATTTTACTCAGTTTTATCTAGTTTTGCACATTATCTGCCAGCACTTATGTGTGTGTTTTAATACTTCCTGCATGCTTTTGCCATGTTTATGTGTATTTTTATGTCTGTGCATTTTTTAATTAAAAGGTATCCTACATTCTTCACCCATGTGTTCTTCTGAGATCACAAGTGTGCTCCTTTTTATTCCATATTTTGTATTTATGCGCATGATTGACTGTTTATGAGAGGATGTGTATGGATGTGTGTGCGTACCTTTGCTATGAAATCGTTGTCTGTAGCCTTCTCTGATCTCTGATGGAGGATACATGAAGGAGGCTGAGCAGTTCAGAGGTTATCTTTAATGGATTACCAAACAGAGCCACCCTCATCTCCAGGATTAAAGACGTGTCTTCCAGGACTGTAGAAAGACGCATGACTGATATGGATGAAAACGTACGAAACCAGTAGACTCCTGTTCAGAGGAGCCGAACCGTTCAGGACAGGTTTACTTCCATAGATGACGGCATTTTAACTATCTTCACATTGCTATCATCGGAATGATAATAATTAATAATATAATCATTATATTTCATAATAATATATTTATCCTCCTACACATTCACCGAGCGAAGATTATGACGGTAAAATGCACATTTCTCGCTAGAAATGTTTACATAAACACTTTTAATGGCGTTACTATACTAACCCAAATTATCATATTTTCCACCCAGAATAAAAAGTATGTCCGCCATATTCACAGAAAAAAAATCTAAAATTATCCAATAGGAAAGATGCTCCCAGCGTCTATTAGAGCCGTAGTCTGGGTTAAAACAGGAGTGAATGGGCTGCTGGAGCACCCGCTCTGAACGCCAAACATCGCCGGGGATGGCGTTACATTGTAGTGAGTTGAACCCCTCTCCGTCTGCAGAATACTCAGAAGGGCACCTTTACCGTCAGTGACAGACGCTAAGGTGCCCTTGACAACAGTTGGAATTTGAAGTGAGACTGTGTCGGTTATCCCCGAGTGTCTGACAGTTTATTCCCGAGTGTCTGACAGTTTATCCCCGAGTTTCTGACAGTTTATTATTATTGTTATTGTGTGTGTGTATAAGTGACATATTTGTTAGCATTGTTTTTTTTGGAATAATTATGCAACAGACTAACGATGTCAGGTGATGATATGATACACTGATCGTTTAAAACAGCCCTTATGGAACGTGACCACATCTTTACTTTCTGTCTCCAGAGAGAGAGACCCGAGTCTCCAAGCAGTCAAATCTCAAGTAGGTCAAGTCCAGTCTCAGAGCAGGGAGTCAGAGTCCAGTCTCACAGCAGGGAGTCAGAGTCCAGTCTCACAGCAGGGAGTCTGAGTCCAGTCTCCCATCAGGGAGTCAGAGTCTCCAGCTCTGCTTTCACACATATTATTTCAGATTCCTAATGACTTTAGCAATAAGAATGTTATTTTATCCATAGAATGTGAACTATTCTAATGTTCAGACTGGACAGTCCCTGTGTCTCTTTATAACCTGCTCAGGGTTGTTGGCCGAATTCTGCTCTGTTGACAAGTGATTGATGAGGACGCATTGACTCTGTGGCAGCTATGGGGATTAACACATTATTACCCACATACATTTGGAGGCGATACGCCTGCGTCTGTATGTTTTAACGTTAACTGTTAGTGTGCAAATAAAACAACTGTTCTTTCAAAACACAAAGTTTGAAAAATCTTTATTTATTTAATTGTTTGGTTGCAATCTCATTCTCCACCTAAAACAGCTGCTTAATAACATCTGTAATGTATTTGTAACTGTAAATTGGTTACTTTATAAACCAACAGTAGATTACATAGAGAATTATCCACCCGCAACGGCAAAAGCTGTATAAAAACATTAGTAAATATCAGTAACAGTACATTAGTTACTTTATAAACCAACTGTAGATTATAAAGCATTATCTCAAACAGCAACATTTATACATAATACTGTACACCAGTTGTAGGCCCATCCTGCCCCGTCTTCCTCTGCTCTCATCTCCTCCACTAGAGGGCAGTCACGGCCTGTGAAGTGCAGAGTGACAGTAGGAGGGGTTATCTCCTCTGAGCCATAAAAGTGGGAGGGGCTATCTCCTCTGAGCCATAAAGTGGGAGGGGTTATCTCCTCTGAGCCATAAAGTGGGAGGGGTTATCTCCTCGGATCCATAAAGTGGGAGGGGCTATCTCCTCTGAGCCATAAGTGGGAGGGGTTATCTCCTCTGAGCCATAAAGTGGGAGGGTTATCTCCTCGGATCCATAAGTGGGAGGGGTTATCTCCTCTGAGCCATAAAGCGGGAGGGTCTATCTCCTCTGAGCCATAAAGTGGGAGGGGCTATCCCCTCTGAGCCATAGAGTGGGAGGGGTTATCTCCTCTGAGCCACAAGTGGGAGGGGCTATCTCCTCTGAGCCATAGAGTGGGAGGGGTTATCTCCTCTGAGCCATACAGTGGGAGGGGTTATCTCCTCTGAGCCATACAGTGGGAGGGGTTATCTCCTCTGAGCCATACAGTGGGAGGGGTTATCTCCTCTGAGCCATAAAGTGGGAGGGGTTATCTCCTCTGAGTCATAGCTGCTCATGTTAAAATGGGGCGTCTTTATGAGATCTTATTTTGTGGCATTGTTGTCGCTCATGAACGCTTCAAATTCACATATCATTGCGGCCCTGGCCAAGGCGACTCTTGACCAATAGTGTATGAATGGAGTTTGTTTATTCTTTCTAAGTCATTAGTACTGATATCAAATAAATCCCGTGGTCGTCTGAAAGAGAAAGTGACTCTTTCCTCCGCGTGGGTTCAGACGAGGCGACGCGGGCTGGATATCGGTTTACCAGACTGAACATTTATCAATTACTGCTGAAGTCTAATGTGACAGGATATATACACACTGTAGGTCCTCTTGTACCAGGAAACTACGTAGATGGGGTCTGTGTGTGTGGTGTGTGTGTGTGTGTGTGGTGTGTGTGTGTGTGTGTGTGTCTGTGTGTGTGTGTGTGTGTGTGTGTGTGTGTGTGTGTGTGTGTGTGTGTGTGTGTGTGCGCGAGGGAGGGAGAGAGGGAGAGAGAGAGAGAAGGGGAGAGTGCGTGTATGTGCAGTGTGGGTATGTTTGTTTTGTGCCACAGGAGTCAGGAGACAAGATGGAGGCAATTTACAATACGGTTCATTACACGCAACACAACTAGGGCTGCAACTAACGATTATTTTAATAATCGATTAATCTGTCAATTATTTTTCGATTAATCGATGAATCGGATAGAAAAAAAATTTAAATTAAAAAAATAGGAATTGAACGCATCTTTATTCAAAAACTGAACATCACTTCAAATTCACAATGCAGACTGAAGTGTAAAAAACACCAGGTTATTGCTCCAACGTCCTGGAACTATTAAAAGTAATATCAAATAATAAAAAGATTAAAAAACATAACTGGGATAACACAAAAAAAAACATACAATGTATGATATACTTTTATATGTATATAAGGGATGTCCATAGCCTGGCTCCGCCCGCCTAAGTACTTCCGCTCAATTTGAATTTCCCTTCAGTACTAGGTCTGGACCTGCTGTATGTAATTTGGTTTTCTTGTGCCGCCACAGCGGCCACCAATCAGCGAACAGAGTGCGTGTCTGAGAACAATGACGATGAAGTCGTACGCCAGTTTGAGTTGTTGTTGTAGGTCGGTAGTTGATTTACAATGTGCAATTTTTTCCCTGATAAATTAAATTCGACGAACAAAACCTGCAGCTGTCGTTGACGGACATTTCCGTGCAGACGCGCAAGGTGTTTGGTCTGTGTACAACCTGCGCGTGATTCCCGGCGCATGACATACGTCACAACCAAACGTTAGCGATTGTTTATGGCAGATCCAGAGTGGCACTGGGCAGATCCAATCATTTTAGACTTCAACAGACACCACCGCCTTCAAGTGAGTTAACGTTTGTCAATTGATTAGGTCCAGACTCTCTGTACAAATGAAATGGAAATGAAGTGAAGTACGAGAGTCTGGTAGAACCAGGCTAGGATGTCCATGGTTAACCAGTCAAACCTATTGATGCCATTTTCGAGACTCCTTGAAATATAACTTTTAATATTGCTTTAATTGCTGATAAGATGATGATAGTTCAAGATAGGACATTAAACAGGTCATAATTCTATCTTTACTATCTATTTTATATTACTGGGAAAACAAGTTTCACCAAAATCTCTATTATTATTTATTTTTTTCTGCTGCATTTGAACGCATCAAACATATTACTGAGGCCACCTGAACACATCACATTTGACACTTTTTGTGACCATAGGTTCGTTTTTTTTTAAGCTAAATAGCTCTATATCCTGCCGATTTTAACATGGATTTAAAAACTGCAATACTATTTTTGACTGACGGGACTTTCTACACCGTCCGGTTGTGTGATTACTACCGCTGCTTTGAATGACTTGATGCACGCGGTGCCGACTCCGAACCCGTCTGCACAACGTCTGCAGCAGCAGCAGCTGACAGAGTTTTCGGCTGGACTAGACGGATACTGAGTTGAAGGAGTTTTTTTAACCCAAAGACAGTGAAGGTACAACACTTTTATGTAGGCCTACAGTCCAGTTTTAAGATTTGACCAAAATACAAGCTGTGGTCGCTCACACTGCTCGCTGTGGGCGTGCATGAACCGTGAACCAACCTGTTGGCGGCTGGCTGTAAACAGTGCTGCGCCTATGAGTAACTTATTAATCGCGCGACACAACGAATCGACGACCAAATTCGTTGCCAACGCATTCAGTAATCGATTTTTATCGATATTATCGATTCGTTGTTGCAGCCCTAAACACAACATTGTAAAATAATCTTGTATCTTTAAAACATGTTAATCTATTACTGTGATGAAGTACTGTTAAAATATAACTATTAATCTATTACTGTGATGAAGTTCCGTTAATTTATGAATGTTAATCTATTACAGTGATGAAGTACTGTTAACATATGACTGTTAATCTATTACTGAGATGGATTATTTTTAAAGTATTACAATTACTGTGATAAAGTAGGCTGCTGATAATATATAACTTTTAACATATGACTCTGAATAAGTATTGTAAAGTGGTAAAGTACTGACTGTGGTCAGAGGTTGGGCCTCAGGAGCCGGATTCTGCCCTCAGTGTTCTCAGAGCAGCTGTCAGAAGAACCTGGGATGTAGCAGAATGGGAGGAGGTGAGGTCATGAGCTAGATGGATCTAGATCTATAGAGCTGTATAGTCCAGTGAGCTAGATGTATCTAGATCTAAAGAGCTGTATAGTCCACTGAGCTAGATGTATCTAGATCTATAGAGCTGTAGTCAGTGAGATAGATGTATCTAGATCTATAGAGCTGTATAGTCCAGTGAGCTAGATGGATCTAGATCTATAGAGCTAGATGTATCTAGATCTATAGAGCTGTATAGTCCAGTGAGCTAGATGTATCTAGATCTATAGAGCTGTATAGTCCAGTGAGATAGATGTATCTAAATCTATAGAGCTGTATAGTCCAGTGAGCTGGATGGATCTAGATCTATAGAGCTGTATGGTCCAGTGAGCTAGATGTATCTAGATCTATAGAGCTGTATAGTCCAGTGAGCTAGATAGATCTAGATCTATAGAGCTGTATAGTCCACTGAGCTAGATGGTTCTAGATCTATAGAGCTGTATAGTCCAGTGAGCTACATGGATCAAGATCTATAGAGCTGTATAGTCCACTGAGATAGATGTATCTAGATCTATAGAGCTGTATAGTCCAGTGAGATAGATGTATCTAGATGTTTCTAAATCTACAGAGCTGTATAGTCCAATGAGATAGACAAGTCTCCAAGGTCTCTGTATTGGTAGTATCATTAATCATAAGAGCAGAATTGCAATAAAACATATTTTACTCACCAACTGGTTTGTGACGCTTGTCTGAATCTAAGGATCAATAGAAATGATTAGTGTTGTATCAGTGGTGAATATCCTCATGTTATTATACTTTCATATTCTTAATGCCACAACATCTCTGTGGACATTGGAGAAGGTTCATCATTCAGAGGTGGAGAGGTTTCTACCACCAGACCTCCAGTGTATGAAGACAACCAATCAGATTCTAGGAAGGGGACAGGAAGTAAGAGCAGGTGGAGATCAGGTGTTTGTCCTCCTGGAGAGTTTGATCCACTCACCGTTCCTCTTCTGGTACACAAAGACTCCAACAACAGCAGCAGCAACAACCACAGCAGCAACAGCGACACCAACGAGGATGAAAACAAGGAGGTGACTCTTGCCTTGAAGGTAAATCAAGAAAATAAAATCAGGTGTGTAATAATAGATGTTATTACAGACCCTCCCCGTCCAACCCTCCATCATTGAACCCCAGGTCTACGGTCACGTGATGCTACACAACGTCAGTGTAACTATTCCTCTAAAATGTGTTCTGGAGCTCAGGGTCACTCAGGGACTGATCTGAGCCTAGCCCTATTCATGGAACTCATTTACCCACAATCCACCAACTCCATCCCCTCCAACACCAGTCTTACCCCCGTTGGTCCTGATGAGGGCGGGGTCCAGGGGGGTGGAGATGTCCTCGATGCCTTTCAGCTGGACCACACACTCGTACCTCCCCCAGTCCTCTTGTGGGACGGCCGTGAGGTCCAGGTCCACGCTGACCTGGAAGGTCCCGTCGTGGTTGGGGAGGACCTCCCCGGGGTCCACCTGCTCATGGAGCTCCTGGCCGTCTCTCCTCCAGAACACCACCACCCTGTCAGGGTAGAAGCCTGTAGCATGGCACACCACTGGGGAGGAGGGGCTCCTCTGGAGCAGAGACACCCGCGGACGCTCTGGAGAGAGAGGGGGGGGGGGGAGAGAGAGGGGGGGGGGGAGAGAGGGGGGGGAGGGAGAGGGGGAGGGGGGAGGGGGAGGGAGAGGGGGATGGGGGAGGGAGAGAGAGAGAGACAGAGACAGAGTCCGGTCGTCTGTCTGTGGTTTCTTTCTACAACCGACACAGAGCCCCCCCCCCCCCCTCAACCAAAACCCAGGGAGGAGGTCCCAGAATAATATCAGAAAAAACATTTGTTGCTCTATTTTTAATTTCTGATTAATATCTTATTATTCTTAAGGCACTGATGGAAGCATTAATCACTAATAAAACAAGAAATCATCGGCTGAACACACGAGAACATTCAGTTGGATCCACTGAGTTGTTTATTGCAATTATGCTTCACTAACAAATGAGACAGAAAAATAGTCCCTTACATGTACACAATAAACACAAGGACTAAAACAATAGAAGCAGCAGACTTTACAAATCATCAACAGGTGTGCACGTATCTTTAATAACTGAACATGTTCTGCAGCCACTTGGTTCCAAACAGAACCCAAAAAAAATCAAGATTCAGCCTAAAGTAATTTACAACATGCAACATTATCCCATAGACCACTTGGTTATTAAGAATAAAACATAAAATCTGCTTTAAATCAGGTTGTAAATCAGGATTATGACAACAATTATGATATAAGAGCCCTTAAGACCAAAACTGGTGAAGTCTGAAAATATACAAAGATGAACCATCAATAGGTATTTTATATACATTACAAATAATAAACGTTCTTATCTAACGTATTTTCATGGTTTATCATGCTATACTTTAAAGAACAGACAGACAGACAGACAGACAGACAGACACAATGTAATTGTGTGTAAACACAGACACTGAGTCATCAGTCCTCTCTGTGCGTGCGTGCGTGCGTGTGTGTGTGTGTGTGTCCTCCTCCCCCGCGCCCGTTTGCTTTTTCTACAACCGACGCCGCCCCCCCCCCCCCCCTCTACCGCGGAGGGATCACAGAGACACTGCTCCCCAGCCCCCCTACCCAGAGCCCCGGGAGGAGGTCCTCCTGGGTGAAGGAGGACCAGAAGGTGTGGATGTGTGTCAGTGTGTCTGAGGACCCTCCTCCACCTGGGGACACTCTGTAGAAGGACAGAGAGCCAGCAGGCCGGTCCAGATACACTCCTACTCTGGAGGAGCCAGCGGGGGGGAGACGGAGGGCTGGTCCTCTACCGTTGTACCAGGCAGAGTAACCAGCATCAGAACAATAAAGACACCAGGACTTGTTGTTCCATCCAAGCCCGCTGTCATGACCCCCTCCTCTCCTGGTGATTCCTCTGTATGTCACTCCTATACCAACCCGTCCTTCCCTCTCTACCTCCCAGTAACAGCGGCCAGTCAGAGCCTCTCTACCCAACACCTGGGGCCGGGAGTCAAATCTGTCTGGGTGATCCGGATACGACTGGTCCACAACCCGCGTCACCTTCCTGTTGTCCTCAGACAGAGAGAGTCGTCTGTGGGCCGTGTTGGGGTCCAGTGTGAGGTCACAGGCATCTGAGGGAGAACCAGACATGATGAGCTGCTGAACCGCTCTTCATCCTCCTCATCATCACCAGTACTGTTCTCCTGCGCTCTGTGTACATATACATAGATATGAACACATACATACATATACATATGTACACATTCATAGATACACACACCCCAACAACAACGTTATGAAAACAACAACAATATTATGAACAGATCAACAACAAACATCTCTCCTTGGATCCAGGCTGCTCTTCTTCTTTTTATTCTCTTTCAGACTCTTTTTGTGATCGCTCTCTCTTCTTCTTCAGCCCCCCCCCCCCCCCCCCCCCCTCATCCCTCTCCCCCTCAGCCCCTCCCCCCCTCATCCCTCTCCCCCTCAGCCCCTCCCCCCCTCATCCCTCTCCCCCTCAGCCCCTCCCCTCCTCATCCCTCTCCCCCTCAGCCCCTCCCCCCCTCATCCCTCTCCCCCTCAGCCCCTCCCCTCCTCATCCCTCTCCCCCTCAGCCCCTCCCCCTCACCAACCCCCCTCCCTCTCTCCCCCCCTCAGCCCCTTCACCCCCCCTCCCCCTCCCCCTCACCAACCCCCCTCAGCCCGGTCACACCCCCTCCCCCTCTCCCTCAGCCCCTTCATCCCCCCCTCCCCCTCCCCCCTCAGCCCGGTCACCCCCCCCCATCTCAGCCCCCCCTCAGCCCGGTCACCCCCCCCACCCCCCCCATAGTCCTCCCCCTCAGCCCGGTTGCCCCCCCCCCCCCCCCCCCCCTAGTCCTCCCCCTCAGCCCGGTCGCCCCCCCCTCAATGTAACAATGTAATACCTGCTGGGTTTTATACAAGTAGGTTTAACTGTGATGCTCGACAGTATTAATATACGGAAGATACATGAGGTCAGCCATCATCTTCATTTCCAGTAGGATGTGACCTCACTTCCTGCTGTGTGGATGGACTTCCCGTCTCAATAGTGAGTGTGTGATGTGATGAATCAAACAGACACTTACACTTCTTTAGAGCTGGTTTCAGCCTCCACACTCCACCGTGCTCCACACTGGGGGGGAAACAAAGTGAGAGCAGCATGTTGAAACATTCACCTTCATCATCTGTTGTCTCATCACGTTCTACACAACATGAGTGACAGCTGCCTCTTCAAACCACTTCATCTAGCAGCATGAATCCTAGTAGGAGACTTTGTCCCTGAGTGGTGAGCTGTCCTCTCCATACCTGAGAGTGTCCAGTCTCCAGAGTGGATCCTCCAGTCCAGCAGAGAGCAGCGCAGCTCCAGAGTCTCCTGGGTGATTGTAGCTCAGGTCCAGCTTTCTCAGATGGGAGGGGTTGGAGCTCAGAGCTGAGGCCAGTGAAGCACAGCCTTCCTGTGTGACCAGGCAGCCAGACAAGCTACACACACACACACACACACACACACACACACACACACACACACACACACACACACACACACACACACACACACACACACACACACACACACAAGTGTAAAATCCTGTGTTTTTCCAGTCTGCCAACCACTTAGTGAACGTCCTACTCCAAACACAGGTGGCGTTGCCTTGATGACGTAGAAGGTCCTTTTATGAAGCACTTCCTGGTCCATTGAAGGGACCATATTTGAGGATAAAGAATTAGCAATTAAGATAATGAGTACTGGATATTAGGGGGTTACAAAAAAATGTAAACGTTTACACGACCCCTACTTTTTCGTGTACACGGTTAACCGTTTCTTTATTAATTAATGGACCGCAGTCGCGCTATAGGGGGATTATTTGTTTATCGATGCGCGAGCAGAATGATCGCAAAAAATAACTTTTGTTTGACCGGTTGCCATGGTTATCTCCACGTGGTTCATTTGCAGTTGCGGTGTTAATTAGGATGTTTTCAGCTTACTGTTACATTAAACTGTAATAAGAAAACGCGGTTATATGCTAGTATAGACCCTATAGTATCGGTGTTATAAAGGCTGGGACGGATTTCAAATTATAAATATGTACACTTTATGTTGAAAGTATAGACCGTTGCTATTCCCATTGAAACGAATGGTGCGGTGATTATTCTTCAAAACGAGAGCTGGTAAATTGGGAAAAATGAATTAAACTGTAATCAGACAACGCGGTTATATGCTATAGACCAGTGGTTCTCAATCTTTTTTGAGCAAACCTGACCTTACCCTGATCCTCTGGGCCCCCCCCCCCCCACCCCCCTATCATTTATTTTTAATAAACTAACATCCCCACTCACACTCGTGTTATATTGCTTAAAGCTATTAATGCATCGTTTTTCATTGATTTTGCGGTGATCACTAATAGCAATGAATGCCCTCTGAGTCGGTTTTGGTGAAAGAAATATTAAAATAGTCATGACATGCAAATGTCTCACTTCTGATTGGCTAACGGCACTGTCCATCACTGTAATAAACCCAATTAAACTTCCAGAGCGACGAGAGAGAGAGACTAGAGAGACAGAGACACAGAGACGACAGACAGAGACAGAGACAGAGACAGAGAGAGAGAGAGAGAGAGAGAGAGAGAGAGAGAGAGAGAGGCCTCGTCTCCCGTCATCCTTGACCGGGACCACGGCACTCCCGCGACTCCCGCCGTGCCCCGTGAACGAATGAATGAATGGCCCGGGTACCAAGGATACCGTGGCCCGGGCAACTTGGGCCCCACGAAAACTGATTGCGCACAGAGGGGGGGGTGTTGGGTTATGTTGCGCAGGGGTTACCAATTTGTTGATATTTTCATCTAGTGTTGAACAGTGCACAGCGAACAGTGAAGGTAACAAACTCTTAAAAAAGAACGTGAATTTGAACAAGTGAAAAATTAACTAATAATATATAATAATATATTGAACTAAACTTGAAGTAACATCTATCAAGTGTAAACATGCAGAATATGTCAGTTTGGCGCGTTTGTGAGGCCACAGAATAGGGTACAATTCATTTTAATCAGTGGGAGCCCTGTGCTTGTTTCCCTGCAACAAGAAGGTTCCATCTGGGGGTGATGGAAGACAGTGTTTGTAATGTCTAATCGATTGCAGAATTTTGTTTTAGTTGCAGTCATTGCGGAAAACCCGGTCTTGCATAGGTACGTGGTGGGAAATGGAAGCAACGTTATCAGTGCTTTTATGGATATCTCGGGATAATCCGCTTTGGTTTTGATCCAAAAACCCGCCAGAGAGGTTTGCTCAAACACACTTTTACGACCACCATCATTTGCTGTTTCGATCAATTGAGCTTCCTCCTGCACGACAAGTGGTTCGGGACATTGACAAATAGGTTGCGGATCCACTCATTTGTTCGCCTTGGAACTTTGGAGGATGGGAAGTGAGGTTCGAATTCATTTGAAAGCGAACAAGGTGATCGCGCACCAGCTGCGAGAGAATGGGCCCTGCCTGAGTCTCTCCCAAAATCCCCACTAATGTTTGGAACATATCGAATACTCCCCTGTCCACTCGTTATCCCCACTAATCAAGCTTGGCTTTAAATGCAGCAATTTTATCTGCGAGTTTAAAGACAGTCGTTATTCTTATGATTTACTAACCAGTTACACATGTACACGTGTACCCGTGCACACCCCCACTGGATATATTAAGCTTTAAAACACGTTTTTTTTAAATCTTTCCAGAGACCCTCTAAAATGTTTCTGTTGAGGCTTTCAGGGGGTCTGAGGTGTCCAACTAGGGGTAACAGCCTCCAAAGACCCCCTGCACTAAACTATCACCGTCCCGTATACGGGGGACAGTGGGGGGGCAATATAATTATATTCTGAGCTCATTTTTATTTTTATAATTGATAGGTTGCAGGCATATGGATGTATTACAATATCCACCCCTCATCAAAAGGTGTTACATCTCCAATGATACAAAATCACGGATGTGGTCATCACAGGTACTGAGTTATATAACTATCCTCTGATGTGGAACTTGAGGTGTAATTGTTTGACCATTGAGTAAAACTGACCTGAGAGTTTCCAGTCTACAGTGTGGACTCCCCAGTCCAGCAGAGAGCAGCTTCACTCCTGAATCCTGCAGATCGTTGGAACTCACGTCCAGCTCTCTCAGATTACAGGAGTTGGAGCTGAGAACTGAGGCCAGAGCTTCACAGCATCTCTCTGACAGATGACAGCCATTCAGCCTGCACACACATAACACAATATGTTAGGGACTGTGATTAGAATGACCCACATCTTTTACTTTAAACTTAATGGAGGATTTTTCACTTTTTTTCAGGAGCACTCGTGCCCCCAAGTTAAAAAATGTAGGAGCACAATAGGTTTTTGTTTAGAACATTTATCAGCCTGCAGAAATTGCACACACCAACAGCACCAATTTACTAAAGCAAAATTAAGACTAACAAATAGGGAGATGACATTTAGGCTACACAAAACAGCACCAATTTCGGCTTCCACCGTACCAGGGTTATTGGGCTGGGACTGGGTTCGATTTATATAGAAATCGGGACAGCGAGAATGCCTAGTGGACTCGATGTGTTTCACCACAGCATCGCGTATCAGATTAGGGTTCCCCGTTCTAAACAGAGAGGAGCCTGCCATTGCCGATGGGGCTTCCTTACAAAATGTACAGACTTGGCATCATAAACTAGCCACCCGAAATCCTTCAACCAGTCGGGGGTTGAATTTGTAGACTTTATCGACTACAGTAACAGCATTAACTTTCTCCACGCAGTCTATTCATAATATTGTAATGACCACGGAAAAGGCAGTGAATGAAGTATGATTAGACAGCGATTTAGATAATAAACCGTTGGGACACACAAGACTGGTAACTAGGGGTGTAAATCTCTGGTTTCATCACGATACGATATTATATCGATTCATTGGACAACGATACGATATTTGCCGATATCAAAAGTCTGCCGCGATACGATTTCGATTCAGGGGCATGCGATCGATATGAGACGATATCATATGCCCATTTAACACAACCTCTTACAATCACATCAACTCACATCAACTTAATTATAATTTCATCATTTTATTTCTTTGCTCTTCCGGATATTTAAAACAAAAAAATCAATTTTTAATACAAATAATAAAGTGCCACATAATTGCATTTAAGTGCCAAAGGTTTTTTATGGCTTAAATTAAAGAGCCTGTAATGATCTTTCATTTTGAACGTAGATCATTCCCAACCTATCTGTGTGGATAGTTTTCTTCTAAAAACAAAACATCCCTCGGAATCATCTTGGCTGATAAGATACGCCGTCCGTGTTGCCAGATTGGGCACATTTTTCAGCCCGATTTGGCTACTTTTAATCACGTTAGGCTGGAAAAATGGGACATATGCCCAATCTGGCAACACAAACCGAAACTAGACATCCTCGCGCTCACACATGTGCTCGCTGTTGCCTCGTTTAACCGTTGAATGGATACGAGCGGCTTGGCGCTTTGCGCAGAAATAGTTTCATAAACACCCGCGAAAGGAGATATAATAATAAAAGGGTGTAATACTGCGATATGCATCGATGTTTGGCCGTTGCATCGATGCAGTTGGATCGTTCGCCAATCAATCGATGTATCGATCTACATCGATGTATCATTACGCCCCTACTGGTAACCATCGAAACGTAGGTAAACAAACCCGCTAAACCCTCCCGTAGCGCGGGCGCACAGAGCTTTTGGCCGTGATATTATGTATACAATACAATTATAATATATTATATACAATTCTATAGAGCTCGGGGAGTCGCAAACGGCAACAATCATTTTCTCCTCCATGCTGCGGTTCACCCCGGACTGCACTGCAGGGAACGGTTGGCAGGTTGAAAACTGATTGGCTGTTACGTTACACACGTCACTCAGTGGCCACGCTGTTGGGATTCAGGGGTATAATTGATAGATTGCAGGCATATGGATGTATTGCAATATCCACCTAATCAAAAGGTGTTAAATCTCCAATGATACAAAATCACGGATGTGGTCATCACAGGTACTGAGTTATAAGCTGAGTTATATAACCGTCCTCTGATGTGGAACTTGTGGTGTAACTGTTTGACCATTGAGTAAAACTGACCTGAGAGTTTCCAGTCTACAGTGTGGACTCCCCAGTCCAGCAGAGAGCAGCTTCACTCCTGAATCCTGCAGATCGTTGGAACTCACGTCCAGCTCTCTCAGACTACAGGAGTTGGAGCTGAGAACTGAGGCCAGAGCTTCACAGCATCTCTCTGACAGATGACAGCCATTCAGCCTGCACACACATAACACAATATGTTAGGGACTGTGATTAGAATGACCCACATCTTTTACTTTAAACTTAATGGAGGATTTTTCACTTTTTTTCAGGAGCACTCGTGCCCCCAAGTTAAAAAATGTAGGAGCACAATAGGTTTTTGTTTAGAACATTTATCAGCCTGCAGAAATTGCACACACCAACAGCACCAATTTACTAAAGCAAAATTAAGACTAATAAATAGGGATATGACATTTAGCCTACACAAAACAGCACCAATTTCGGCTTCCACCGTACCAGGGTTATTGGGCTGGGACTGGGTTCGATTTATATAGAAATCGGGACAGCGAGAATGCCTAGTGGACTCGATGTGTTTCACCACAGCATCGCGTTTCAGATTAGGGTTCCCCGTTATAAACAGAGAGGAGCCTGCCATTGACGATGGGGCTTCCTTACAAAATGTACAGACTTGGCATCATAAACTAGCCACCCGAAATCCTTCAACCAGTCGGGGGTTGAATCTGTAGACTTTATCGACTACAGTAACAGCATTAACTTTCTCCACGCAGTCTATTCATAATATTGTAATGACCACGGAAAGGGCAGTGAATGAAGTATGATTAGACAGCGATTTAGATACCTAATAAACCGTTGGGACACACAAGACTGGTAACCATAGCAACGTAGGTAAACAAACCCGCTAAACCCTCCCGTAGCGCTCCCCGCGCTACGGCCATCCGGAGGCGCACAGAGCTTTTGGCCGTGATATTATATATACCAGTGGTTTTCAAACTGTGGGGCGCGCGAGTTCTTCAGGGGGGGCGCGACGTGAGAAAAAAAAAACCCGAAAAAAACCCTGAAAGTCGATGATTCAAATCATCAGTCGTACTTCAACTGTAGAAGTAACATAACTAAATCAATTTTCAACCGTTTATCTTCGTGCAAACCATTTAACAAATCTACACACTTGTATCTTCAATAATATTTAAACAGAATTTCGATATCATTTAAAATGTCTTCAGAATCACAGTTTTAGTTTCATACCGCTTCGTTTTCAGCTGTTTTCATTGAAGACGTCAGCCCATTCTGATATACCTACTTCTAGACATCGTAACCAGTGGCGGTTCTACGGTAGTACTACAATGTTATGTAGTACTTCATTGATAACCGCTACGCAGCGCGATTTCTTTTTTACTGCTCGTGGCGCCCCCCATGTGACTTGGCGCCCCCCACAAATATGCCGCCCCGGGCGGCTGCCTGGTTCGCCCGTGCCTAAAACCGCCACTGATCGTAACTCATTCCTTTTTCAACCGTTTACCATCGTTCAAACCATTAAACAAATCTACACACTTGTATCTTCAATACTATCGAAACAGAATTTTGATAGCATTTATACTTTTTTCAGAATCAAAGTTTTAGTTTCAAACCGGCGTCATTTTCAGTTGCTTATAATAATTTAGGTCACCATAGCAACGCCGGTAAACAAACCCCGCCGAATAGTCGAATCTCTGGACTGAAAAGGCAGATCTGATTCGACTCAGAAAACTCAGAGTCGGGGACCCTGAATGAATCTGTAAACTGGCAGTTTACACAGATTAAGATGTTCAAATGTATTTAAAAAAGGTTAAGCTAAAACATGCTTAGATAAAGTTGTTAAATTGTGTTGTTTAAAAACGCAAAAAGATGATGTAATGTTTCAGAAATATGTTTAAAAAATATGTTAAAAAATTTGTTTCAAATGTTTCAAAAATATGTTCCAAATGTTTTAAAATTATGATCGGAGATGTTTGAAATGTGTAAAATAATTAAAATAGCTTTCAAAACACAGGTATTTAGAAAAAAAAATTGGGGGGGGGGGGGCTCAGCTGAATTTTTTTCTCTGAGGGGGGGCTCACTCTCACACTTTGAAAACCCCTGATATACACAATACAATTATAATATATTATATACTATTCTATATAGAGCTCGGGGAGTCGCAAACGGCAACAATCACTTTCTCCTCCATGCTGCGGTTCACCCCGGACTGCACTGCAGGGAACGGTTGGCAGGTTGAAAACTGATTGGCTGTTACGTTAGACACGTCACTCAGTGGCCACGCTGTTGAAAACTGATTGGCTGTTACGTTACACATGTCACTCAGTGGCCACGCTGTTGAACGCTGATTGGCTGTCATCACGCGAATGTCGCGGCAAAGTTTCAACTCGAGCAAAAGTGGCGTGCTGCAAATCCACCTGAAATCCACGTGAACGCGCTCGCCCGTGCCGGGCAAAAGTGTTGCGATGCAAATGGAATCGCTGCTTTGTATGGAATCGTTTCGCCCCTTCGCGTTTGGTGTGAACGCACAGTATAGTGCGCTGTGGAGAAGTCACTCGCACGCGTGCTCCTGTTTTGTTTTTCTCGTTCGCACACCGAAATATTCACTCGCAAATGCGAGTGAAATGGGCGCACTGTAGAGCCCAGGATGAAGTAGTTCCACCAAGCTAAATTGTTCCCCTTTCAGTAAAATCAGCTCTCTGAAAGTGAGGAGAAATGTAAAGTGTATGTCGTGGTTGGCTTGTTCTTCAGCCCAGTCCAGGAAATCTGCTCAATGTCCCCTGATGTAGAACTTGTGGTGTAACTGTTGTGGTGCAACTGAGATATTGAGTGAAACTGACCTGAGGGTTTCCAGTGTACAGTGTGGACTCCCCAGTCCAGCAGAGAGCAGCTTCACTCCTGAATCCTGCAGAAAATTGGTACTCACGTCCAGCTCTCTCAGACTAGAGGAGTTGGAGCTGAGAACTGAGGCCAGAGCTCCACAGCATCTCTCTGACAGATGACAGCCATTCAGCCTGCACACACATAACACAATATGTTAGGGACTGTGATTAGAATGACCCACATCTTTTACTTTAAACTTAATGGAGGCTGTGTGTAGCAACCAATAATGTTATAGTGGCCAATTATGTAATAAATGCCAATAACATAAAAATGTAAATGTAATAAAGCCAATAACTTAATAACTTGCCAACAATGTAATAAAGTTGTTGAGCCAATACCGTTATAACTTTTTGCCAATAATGTTATAACTTATTACGTTATTGGCTGCTTACTATTATTTTAACAGAACCCTAAGAGTAACGTATAAATCCAAATTCCCTCTTTGCTCCTTTAAGGCATCATCTGGAGGGTGTATGAGGGTGGAGGGGTAACGGTTAGGTCAGATATTTAAGCGTTTGATGCAAGATGCAATAATAAGGTTAAGTGTGACAAATTCTCTCCAGAAATTGAAAATAAAATAAAGAGATACCTAATTTATTGCATTATTGGCTCAGTTATTACATTTTCTAAATATTATTTACACAAAGCCAATAACGTAATAACCAGCCAATAACGTTATAAGTTATAACATTGTTGGCAAAAAGTTATAAAAGCTTTAATAAGATATGTTTTATTAATTGAACTACATTAGATCCTTAAATGTTAATTTAATAATCTGCGTAACTTTTACTTTTAACGTAATTAAGTTAATGTCTTCCATCTTTATTAGAAAAGTGGGTTAGTGGGTTTATTGTAATACATGTTATTAGTGAACCTATATATGTTTTGTTAGTTATAACTTATATATTCTACCATCAGGTATATTGTGTTGTGTATTGTCATACATTATTATAAGTAAACCTACAGTGATCTTTTGGAGGCTTTGATCACTGGCAGCAGCATCAGAAGACCCTCCTCTGAAGCTTTGTATTTCTTCAGGTCAAACATGTCCAGTTCCTCTTCTGATGTCAGTAAGATGAAGACCAGAGCTGACCACTGAGCAGGAGAGACATCTGTTTCGAAGAGACTTCCTGATGTCAGGGACTGTTGGATCTCCTCCACTAGAGAACGGTCGTTCAGCTCATTCAGACAGTGAAACAGATTGATGCTTCTCTCTGGAGAGAGATAACCATCTAACTTATGCTTGATGTAAGACACTGTTCCCTTGTTGGTCTGTGAGCTACTTCTTGTCTGTCCCAGCAGACCTCGTAGGAGAATCTGATTGGTCTCCAGAGAGAGGCCCAGGAGGAAGCGGAGGAACAAGTCCAGGTGTCCGTTCTCACTCTGTAAGGCCTTGTCCACAGCACTCTGGTAGAGGAGGAGTTCATCTTCACTGGAGGTTGGTGGTTCTTCTGAGAGCAGATTGACACCATTGTGGATGAAGGACCAAAAGACATAAAGAGCAGCCAGAAACTCCTGGAGGCTCAGATGGACAAAGCAGAACACCTTGTCCAGGTACAGCCCACACTCCTCTTTAAAGATCTGGGTGAACACTCCTGAGTACACTGAGGCTGCTCTGATATCAATGTCACACTTTACCAGGTCTGCCTCGTAGAAGATCAGGTTGCCACTCTCCAGCTGGTTAAAAGCCAGTTTTCCCAGAGAAACAATGATCTCCCTGCTCTGTGCAGTCCAGTTTGTGTCTGTTTCAGTTAACAAACGATACTTCCTGTCCCCCTGTATGGACTGAACCCTCAGGAAGTGGCTGTACATCTGAGTCACGGTCTTGGGCGTCTCTTCTCCTATCTGGGATGTTTTGAAGAAGTCCTCCAGGACTGTAACAGTGATCCAACAGAATACTGGGATGTGACACATGATGTGGAGGCTTCGTGATTTCTTGACGTGGGTGATGATTGTGCTGGCCAGCGTCTCTTCTTTGAATCTCTTCCTGAAGTAGTCCTCCTTCTGTTGGTCGGTGAACCCTCTCACCTCTGTCACCATGTCAACACAATGAGCAGGGATCTTAATGGCTGCCGCAGGGCGTGTGGTTATCCAGACGCAAGCAGAGGGTAGCAGGTGGCCCCTGATGAGGTTTGTCAGCAGCATGTCCACCGAGGTGGACTTTGTGACATCATTCCATATCTTGTTGTTCTGGAAGTCCAGAGGAAGTCGACACTCATCCAGTCCATCCAAGATGAAGACAACTTGGAACCGGTCGTATCTGCAGATTCCTGCTTCTTTGGTCATAATAAAGAAGTGATTAAGAAGTTCCACCAAGCTAAATTGTTCTCCTTTCAGTAAATTCAGCTCTCTGAAAGTGAGGAGAAATGTAAAGTGTATGTCGTGGTTGGCTTGTTCTTCAGCCCAGTCCAGGATGAACTTGTGTGTTAAGATGGTTTTACCAATACCGGCCACTCCAGTTGTCATTATTGTCCTGATTGGTTGATCGTGTCCAGGTAAGGGTTTAAAGAGGTCGGCACATTTGATTGGTGTTCCTTCGTTGGCTGGTTTCCTGGAAGCGGTTTCAATCAGTCTGACCTCATGTTCCTTGTTGACCTCTCCACTGCCTCTCTCTGTGATGAAGTTCTCTGTGTAGAACTCATTCAGAGGTGTTGAATGACCTGCTTTAGCGATTCCCTCAAACACACACCAGAACTTATTCCTCAAATGAGACTTGATTTTATGTTGGCACTCGACAGCAGCAGCTCCTAAATGGGAAAAAAAACATTAGACATCAGTTAGTGGATGGTGGCATCAGTTGGAACATGTCAATATTTCCTGTTGAATTATCAATTTCATGATATTTAGTGGCTTCATTACTTGTGGTCAGAAAAGCTGGTTGTGACAAAGACTGCATGTTACAGATTCAAAATGTTCAGGACTTTTTGTTCAGGACGTTTTTCCACAGCAACATGATTGGTCTAATGATAATACTAATGATAATGAATTTGTGTAAAATGAAATGCTGATATAACAAGATAGTGTTGCATCTCTTCCACTGAGTTATTCTGCTGTTGATCTGCAGCTTATGTTTAATATTATTATTAATAATTATAATAATATTAATAATTACATTGAATAACATTTTATTTCAAGGCGCCTTTCATGACACCCAAGTTCGCCTTACAATTCATAAAACAATCTAGGGTCAAAAACAGCAAGAGCTGCATCGCCAACAGCATGATCAAAACAAGACATAAGACCCATGTAGGAGGAGGTAAGAACGGCAGTGAGGAGACCGAGGTAGGAGGGGGTAAGAACAGTGAGGAGACCCAGGTAGGAGGGGGTAAGAACAGCAGTGAGGAGACCCAGGTAGGAGGGGGTAAGAGCAGTGAGGAGACCCAGGTAGGAGGGGGTAAGAACAGTGAGGAGACCCAGGTAAGAGGGGGTAAGAACAGCAGTGAGGAGACCCAGGTAGGAGGGGGTAAGAACAGCAGTGAGGAGACCCTGGTAGGAGGGGGTAAGAACAGCAGTGAGGAGACACAGGTAGGAGGGGGTAAGAACAGTGAGGAGACCCAGGTAGGAGGGGGTAAGAACAGCAGTCAGGAGACCCAGGTAGGGGGGGGTAAGAACAGCAGTGAGGAGACCCAGGTAGGAGGGGGTAAGAACAGTGAGGAGACCCAGGTAGGAGGGGGTAAGAACAGCAGTGAGGAGACTCAGGTAGGAGGGGGTAAGAACAGTAGCCCAACGGGGATACGAGGGGAACCCCCAGTAGGGGGTCATTACAGCGAGAAGGCCAGTGGGAACACATGTGTTTTGAGGAGGGATTCAATGTTGTCAGGGTGTCTCTTTCAGTTCAGCTCAGAGCCCTAGCACCCACGGTGCTACGAGCCCTAGCACCCACGGTGCTGAGAGCCCTAGCACCCACGGTGCTCAGAGCCCTAGCACCCACGGTGCTGAGGCAGGAGGTCGGGACGGTGAAGACCAGCTGAGGATGACGAAGGGAGCGGCAGGGCCTGTCCTCCTGGAGGAGGTCGGGGAGATAAGTGGGGGCCACGTTGTGGGGGGCTTTGTCGGTGAGCAGAAGGGTTTTAAGGTCAGTCCGGTGTTGGACAGGGAGCCAGTGTAGTTGGACGAGAATGGGGTTGATGTGGTCGGGGATTTGGTGCTGTAATGATGATGTTTAACATTCTTTAACCTGAGACCCCCACCATTACCCTACATACCCGGATCAAACCCATTTAATCTGATACCCCACAACAACCCTACATACTGGATCAAACTATTTAACACCAAAGAGGAAAGATTGTCTCCACATTGAAGTTTGAAGTCTCACATTATGTCATTTAGTCCGAAGAGAACAAATAATATTCTCCTACTGCTCATCAAAATGTGTATTTCTTCCGTTTTCAAAATAAGAGCCTCTTACCGCCCCACAGTTTGTCGGCCAGTTCCTCCTGGTTCATCTCCATCAGGCAGAGGATTGTGATGTCCACCACTCCCTCTATGGCGCGCCTCCTCTGCTCCTCCTTCTTATCATCCACCTCCTCCTCCTCCTCCACTCTCTGACCCTCTGAGCATTGTGGGTAATCTGAGAAGAGATCCCTCCAGAGCTTCTTCAGCTCCTTGTCTAGAAAAGCGTGTGCGTTCTCCTCAGCCCTCTGGAACAGAACAAACATCAAGGAGAACTTTACTCTGAACTCACTGAGGACATCAGAAGCATCTTGTCCCGCTGGACAAGAGATGCTTTCTAATGTTCATGGAGAGCTGAAGTCAAACGTCTCGGTGGACATTTACACACCTTGATCAGCTCTGTTTGATGTTGCAGAGACTGAGCACTGGTAACCTTTGACGTCATCTGGTGTCTTTGGGGAACACACACACACACACACACACACACACACACACACACACACACACACACACACACACACACACACACACACACACACACACACACACACACACACACACACAGATTTGTAGATATCAGTAGTCTGAAAACAACCAAGTGGTCTGTTTTCATCGTCTGTTTGAAACCCTACCTCTCCTCGCTGGAGGGGCGTCCATCTTTAAAGTACAATGGTACATCCATAGAGCGGTCACTCTTCATGGAGACACAGCTGGGTCCAGGGGAGTCTGTTCTCTGCTGCTGCTCTGGGCTACAAGTTAGGCTGGGCGATAAACCAATTTTATCGATTAACTCGAGTGTGTAGCTCACATCGACTTGTTTAAATGAAAATCGGTTTTCTCTTTTTTTTAAAGGACAGTGCACATTGATTAACATTTCTGTAAATGCGCCAGTGTTAGCCAGCAGGCTAATTTTCAACTGTAGTCCTTTGTAAAGATGTTATACTAGGCACATGGTGGCTGAAAATAAAATAACATTAAATCACACAGCAATTGATATACAGTAATAAAACATCTTCAACATCCGCCAACGCTTCCCTCTCAGCTGCCGTAGTTCGGAATGGGCTCAGCCCTCCCCCCGCACAGGGTGGCATTTACCAAAATGATACACAAACATGGCAGCGAGTGTGACAAGTTGTATACAACAATTTATTTCATGTATGTATAATCTATTTTGAGGTAAACATAATTCATTTGAAATATATCTGTGTGGTTTAATAATTCGTCGATCTGTTGGTAATGCCTCGGGGCTCCAGTAGGGGGATCGCGCTCCTCTTCCTCATTCAATACAGAAGAGTGAAGGGAAGAGCTGCGTGTGTGTCTTTCTCATTCTTCTCCCGTTACTATTCCCTTTTTTTTTAAAGGCAATTACCGTTTGCAAAACACTGTATATTTATGAACACATGTTGAAAGTTTGAATGTTATGTTGGCACTTTATCAGAACTACCTCTTATTATTAGTAATATGTTATGTTTACAGAAATATTTTATTTTATATTTTACATTGTATGTAATGTTACAGGTTACACTGTTTACAATGGCAGGGCCTGCCATAATGCCCTTTTCTGTAAATCGATTTAAATCGGAAATCTGATTTTTTGTGAAAAAATCGGGGATTCTTTTTTTAGGCCATGTCGCCCAGCCCTAGCTACAACACACACACACACACACACACACACACACACACACACACACACACACACACACACACACACACACACACACACACACACACACACACACACACACACACACACACACACACACACACTTCGCCAGATTTGTAGATATCTGTAGTCTGAAAACAACCAAGTGGTCTGTTTTCATCGTCCGTTTGAACCCCTACCTCTCCTCGCTGGAGGGGCGTCCATCTTTAAAGAACAATGGTTCATCCATAGAGCGGTCACTCTTCATGGAGACACAGCTGGGTCCAGGGGAAACTGTTCTCTGCTGCTGCTCTGGGCTACAACACACATATTAGTAATATTTTATGTTTACAGAAATATTTTATTTTATATTTTACATTTTATGTAATGTTACACTGTTTACAATGGCAGGGCCTGCCATAATGCCTTTTTCTGTAAATCGATTTAAATCGGAAATCAGATTTTTTGTGAAAAAATCTGGGATTCTTTTTTTAGGCCATATCGCCCAGCCCTAGCTACAACACACACACACACACACACACACACACACACACACACACACACACACACACACACACACACACACACACACACACACACACACACACACACACACACACACACACACACAGCCAGATTTGTAGATATCTGTAGTCTGAAAACAACCAAGTGGTCTGTTTTCATCGTCTGTTTGAACCCCTACCTCTCCTCTCTGGAGGGGCGTCCATCTTTAAAGAACAATGGTACATCCATAGAGTGGTCACTCTTCATGGAGACACAGCTGGGTCCAGGGGAGTCTGCTCTCTGCTGCTGCTCTGGGCTACAACACACACACACACACACACACACACACACACACACACACACACACACACACACACACACACACACACACACACACACACACACACACACACACACACACACACACACACACACACACACACACACACAATTCTATTTCGCCAGACTTGTAGATGTCAGTATCAGTAGAGACTGATAACAACCAAGTGGTCTGTTTTCATCGTCTGTTTGAACCCCCTACCTCTCCTCGCTGGAGGGGCGTCCATCTTTAAACACCAATGGTACATCCATAGAGCGGTCACTCTTCATGGAGACACAGCTGGGTCCAGGGGAAACTGTTCTCTGCTGCTGCTCTGGGCTACAAGTTAGGCTGGGCGATAAACCAATTTTATCGATTAACTCGAGTGTGTAGCTCACATCGACTTGTTTAAATGTAAATCGTTTTTCTCTTTTTCTTTTTTTTAAAGGACAGTGCACATTGATTAACATTTCTGTAAATGCGCCAGTGTTAGCCAGCAGGCTAATTTTCAACTGTAGTCCTTTGGCAAGATGTTATACTAGGCACATGGTGGCTGAAAATAAAATAACATATTAAATCACACAGCAATTGATATACAGTAATAAAACATCTTCAACATCCGCCAACGCTTCCCTCTCAGCTGCCGTAGTTCGGAATGGGCTCAGCCCTCCCCCCGCACAGAGTGGCATTTACCAAAGTGATACACAAACATGGCAGCGAGTGTGACAAGTTGTATACAACAATTTATTCATGTATGTATAATCTATCTTGAGGTAAACATAATTCATTTGAAATATATCTGTGTGGTTTAATAATTTGTCGATCTGTTGGTAATGCGTCGATCTGTTGGTAATGCCTCGGGGCTCCAGTAGGGGGATCGCGCTCCTCTTCCTCACTCAATACAGAAGAGTGAAGGGAAGAGCTGTGTGTGTCTTTCTCATTCTTCTCCCGTTACTATTCCCTTTTTTTTTTTAAAGGCAATTACCGTTTGCAAAACACTGTATATTTATGAACACATGTTGAAAGTTTGAATGTTATGTTGGCACTTTATCAGAACTACCTCTTATTATTAGTAATATTTTATGTTTACAGAAATATTTTATTTTATATTTTACATTTTATGTAATGTTACAGGTTACACTGTTTACAATGGCAGGGCCTGCCATAATGCCCTTTTCTGTAAATCGATTTAAATCGGAAATCTGTTTTTTTTGTGAAAAAATCTGGGATTCTTTTTTTAGGCCATATCGCCCAGCCCTAGCTACAACACACACACACACACACACACACACACACACACACACACACACACACACACACACACACACACACACACACACACACACACACACACACACACACACACACACACACACACACACACACACACACTTCGCCAGATTTGTAGATATCTGTAGTCTGAAAACAACCAAGTGGTCTGTTTTCATCGTCCGTTTGAACCCCTACCTCTCCTCGCTGGAGGGGCGTCCATCTTTAAAGAACAATGGTACATCCATAGAGCGGTCACTCTTCATGGAGACACAGCTGGGTCCAGGGGAAACTGTTCTCTGCTGCTGCTCTGGGCTACAACACACATATTAGTAATATTTTATGTTTACAGAAATATTTTATTTTATATTTTACATTGTATGTAATGTTACAGGTTACACTGTTTACAATGGCAGGGCCTGCCATAATGCCTTTTTCTGTAAATCGATTTAAATCGGAAATCGGATTTTTTGTGAAAAAATCGGGGATTCTTTTTTTAGGCCATATCGCCCAGCCCTAGCTACAACACACACACACACACACACACACACACACACACACACACACACACACACACACACACACACACACACACACACACACACACACACACACACACACACACACACACACACACACACACACACATTTTACTCAGACTAATGATGGAGTCATGATGCATCACTGCTGAGCTCTAAGAGTGACAGCAGTCACAGACAGAGAGATCCTCTTCTTACCTCTTAGCTTTGCTCCGGCGGCCATGTTCCCCAGACAGAGTGGTCTTAGAGGTAGGACCCCCCTCTTCTCTCTCCTCATCCATAGTAGACTGGAGACCTGGATACAAACACAACTCATCCATCACTTGCCTTTTGAACTTTAGCTGTTTATTGAGAGAGAAGATCTTTGTGACTGCTTCACACTAAAGCATTATGGACGTCATAGACCATCGATATGAACCCCACAACATAACCGCACTGCCCTCACTACAGTACAGATGTGTACAGCAGATGACAGATGAATTATTAAACACCTTGTAACTGTGCTTAAACTACAACACAAAAAGGATATACAATAGACTTAAAAAATGCATTGCGGTACCATTAAAGTAAAGAACGTTAGAATAATTTCTCCACTGGACCAAAGTCTGAATTCTGTCACTTTACTGAACCACAGATTCCCTATAGATCAACTGGTGAAGCTCAACACATCGATAGTCAATACGCACAAATATTAACTTTTTTAAATATCAGCACATTGAAAGGACTTCTGTCACGTCCTTATTTTAATTCGGAGTAGCATCAGGACAAACGAATCACTTGAATATTGAACGCAGTGTTCGATTTACCACACGGGTCAGAAAAGCAGTGAAACATGAACCAAGGTTGCATTCTCTACAGTAAACTGTCTTTAATTGATAAGCGATACACGGAGACATATACCGAGATGAGGTCAATATTAACGAGAGTAAGCTGGTTGTTCATTATCATATACATAAACGAAAGACAATAAAAACGGTAGGATACTGTCGGCCTACCTTACCTTATCTATTCCGTGATTAAAATGCGTCCATACGGTATAAAGTAATACAAGTATAAATGTAAGGGAAGAAACTGAGGTTAAAGTGTTTACCTTTAACCTTATACAAGTTAATCAGGTGAAAGGTTTAAAAAGCGGAGAAAGAAAGGCTCCAAGCTGCGACAAACTTATGAGGAAGTGAGCTGAACCGGTTTGACTCTCAGCCGCACCTATCAGCGCAGGTAACGTGTTTTCGGGGAAACGCACACGCGCACACACAGACACACAGACACACAGACACACAGACACACACACAGACACAGACACAGACACAGACACAGACACAGACACAGACACAGACACACAGGCACACAGACACACAGACACACACACACACACACACACACACACACACACACACACACACAAAATAAGAATATAAAATATATACATAGTACTGTTTATATACATGACTCCATGTGTTCTGGTCTACCGTTGTGACAGGTTCATGGTGCTGAGATCAGCAGGACTGTAGCGCCCCCGTGTGGCCGGACGGTGAACCGCAGCCGCCTTTGGGTGAATTATGAATGCGATAGTAGGAAAACAACGCCCTCACAAGTAAATGGCGTGTCATAACCGAAAGTACAGGACAGTAGTAAAAACCGACGCAAAACTATACAAAGATCAAAAACATGTGAGCAAAAAACAACACAAGTCAAGGTTATTAAAGTAATGATGAAATAGAACTCAGTATCTCCGGTGATGTGCTCGAGGTGTGGGTGTGTCCGTAGCGCTGCGGGGCGGGGGGCGTTATCAACACAGTGAGAGCCGACTGTTCTGGTAGCCGTTGAATGAACCGGCACAACTGAAAGAGAAAGTAACCGAGTGACGCAGTAAACCCGCTCAGACCTGCTCCGCTCCTGGTTCCCGGTCAGACCAGGCAGTGGGCATTTTAGGCACGGGCAGCCGCCCGGGCGCCACGAGCGGTCAAAAATAATAATCATCCGCGACGCGAAGCGGTTTTCTATGAAGTACCATAACATTGTGTGGGAAATTGGCATATTGGCGCCCCCTCTGGCTGAAGGCGCACCGCTGAAAAGATGCCGTGCACAAGACGGACTAAAACTCCCACTGAAGTGGCGTAGGGTCATGATACCACCTCTCCTGGTCCCGGGTGAGGTCATCCTTCGGAGGCTGACACGATGCTGAGCAGCGCGGCGGTGCTAGGGTTAGGGTTAGGGTCAGGGTTAGGTTTAGGGTTACGTGTGTCATCATCATTTACTTTGTCCATACTTTATATTTCACTGACGATACCCGTCATGACCACTAGATGGAGCCAGATCTCCTTGGATTCCTTCGTCTCCGACAAACTGCTCCAAAAGGTTGAGAATGATCGGGGCCGCGGCAAGGTAAGTGCAGACCACTTTCCAGAGAGATTGATAGAACGACGTCCTTCTTCTTTTAGATAGTTATTCCCAGACTCTGATTGGCTGACGTTTCACCAAAGTAGGCTATTTTATTTCATTAGCCAAGTCCCTGATATATAAAAGCACTGGGCCGGTGGAATGCAGACATCATCCTTGAGGAAGTCCCAACGAATCTGTAACTAGATAATTATTCTGTCAACTGGACACCGCGATCACACAGTAATGGATTGGATTCTCCTGTAAACAAACAACTTTTGATTTTTTTTTCTCCCCTTTTCGAGGTTAGGATTTGCTTGTCTCGTTTGTTTTTGTCCTCGCTTCGTGTATTTAGTGAACGATCATCTATAATCCATCTGTAAAGACGGCATGCTTACGGAAGTCAATTCCCTTTAGAATGTCTCTGCATGAGTAAAACATATTTTAGTACACCTGTGTATCAGGTGATTTGGCCGCCCCTGTCATCCCAAAATCAAGTTGGTCATTGCAATAATAATAACCCGGAATTGCTGAGTAGCTATAGGAATCAGATCACAAACCAGGTCAATTTTGTTATAAATGATTTTTAGCCTCCGAGCGTTTTTAGTGAGTTGTGGGCCTAGAGGTAGTGTGCATACCTTTAAACTTTTATTTGATACAATTCTATTCACTTCTATTATTCTTCTCGAGTCAATCCAATTAGTAGATCCCTTAATCACAGTCACAGCCTCAAAGGGCTACTCTACTCTACTGTCTGCATTCGATTAAATTCTATTCTATTCTACTCAGCACTGCTCTTCTCTAGAGTCCTGTACCGTAGACGTTCCTCTATCTCTGTGGTTCGTGTCTGTTTCTTTATATTTGACAGGAGGATGCTGTTGAAGTTGCGGGCGATCCTGCAGTATGGCTCTCAGCCTCTCCACAACGCTGTGGTCAAACAGAGGAGCTCCTTCAGTGAGACTCATTGCTCCTAAATGCACCACTGAGTGCCACAGGAAGTCATTCCTGCCTGTGGCCATTAAACTCTAGAACTCCTCCATAATCTGACAAAGGACTGTTTAAAATAAACAAGCTATCATTTATTTATTCATTCACTCTTAATTTTCATTGCTGTTTGCACATAAAACAGAATGTTAATATTGTATTGTTAATTTGTGAATATAACCTACTATGGCATGAACATTTCACTTTGAGGTTTTCTAACGTTAATATGAGTTCCCCTAGCCTGCCTATGGTCCCCCAGTAGCTAGGAATGGCGTTAGGTGTGAAAAGAGCACCAGGTATTCTGCTCCGCCTTAGAAATATGAAAGCTCAGACGCCCCGATTTAGAATGTGGCCCCAAATGTCGTCCGAAGGGGCCAAGTTACCTCCCCTTCCTCTGCCTTAACCGCCCAGAGAATGTAGCCCACCAATGAGACAATGAGCTACGACCGTGCGAGCGCCACGTGTGTGTGATTACACACACTGTAACGCAAGTGTTGTACACTTCTTTGTTATTTGTTTAACCGTTCTGCTGTTGGTGTTGTGGCGCGTAACCCGTCGGTTCTCTGACGTCTCTGGTCTTTCCACAACGAGACTCCTAGTGGGGGTTATCTCAGCCCTGGTTGAGAAGGAATTGGGGGAAAGGAACTTTGGCTTTGACTCCCTCAAGTGCATGAACCGCGACGTGGAGGAGAAAGGGATCGTCTCCCCCGGAGCCCCGCTGCCCGCTGCCGAGGCGGTGGCGCCTCGGCAGCGGGCAGCGGGGCTCCGGCGGGAGACGATCCCTTTCTCCTCCACGTCGCGGCTCAGTCTACTTCAGATTGATGTGGAAGTGGAAGAACCAGAGACGTCGGAGAACAAACGACAAACGACACAGTCGTTTGAGGCGCACAAAGCCTTTGGCCGTGTTCTGTGAATATTCTAGAACACTCCGGGTGCTCCGGCGGGAGTCCTGGAGCTCTATATCTAAATAATATCATATAATACATAGATATCTATATCATATAATATTAACTATCACGGCCAAAAGCTGTGTGCGCCTCCAGACGATATTATGACTTTCAAACGACAGCGTCGGGTTCTCCGACGTCTCTGGTTCTTCCACGTCCACATCAATCTGAAGTGGACTGAACCACGACACGGAGGAGAAAGGGATTGGTGTCCAAGATTGTCTCCTCGGCAGCGGGCAGCGGGCAGCGCTTAGGCACCACCGCCTCCTGCAGCGGGCAACGCCGAAGCGGTGGTCCCTCGGCAGCGGGAAGCGGGGCTCAAGCGGGAGACAATCGCGGGCAACAATCCCTTTCTCCTCCATGTGACTCAGTCTACTTCAGATCGATGCAGACAAACCCTAACCCCAAGTGAAGCAACCGAACGGGCAGAAGAGCCTCCAGAGAGGCCTGGGAGACCTCCGTGTTAACCAGATTAAACCCAACATGAGACAGCCGACAGAGGGACAGACCCTGTGTGTGTGTGTGTGTGTGTGTGTGTGTGTGTGTGTGTGTGTGTGTGTGTGTGTGTGTGTGTGTGTGTGTGTGTGTGTTAGCCCTTACCCTAACCCTAACCCTTGCCCCCATCTTATCTATGATTTTATTCATTCTAACCAGTTCTTTTAAAGTCCCATTCTCTAAGCGATCTGGTTTTTACCCGTTTCATTTCCTTCCTGTATGTGTTTGAGGGCCATCCAGGTACATTTATTGAGCAGAACAGCACTTTTTTATTCCTTATATTCCTTTGATTCCGTTCTACCCTTTTCACATCCCTGGATTGTCATTTATACAGTTCTTTTTGAGAGGTAAGCGCTTACCTTGGGGGGGGGGGGGGGGGTTAAGGAAACTCAGGCCAAAGGACATCTCAAGGGCAGCCTACGCCTGGAACCCACCGACGTCCAGTACACCCCCCCCCACCCCAAGGGCCCCAGCCTCAGGGCCCCACTAGGGGCCTCTCTCCAGTTAACCCCCCCCCACCAAGGGCCCCAGCCTCAGGGCCCCACTCGGGGCCTCTCTCCAGTTACCCCCCCCCCCCCCCCCACCAAGGGCCCCAGCCTCAGGGCCCCACTCGGGGCCTCTCTCCAGTTAACCCCCCCCCCACAAGGGGCCCCGGGGTACACACCAGGCGCTTCCTGCGCTCCATCTTGTCCGGCCAATGGCGGAGCTCGGGCCGCGGGCCATCTCGGGGGACCCCCCCCGTCTGGGTCTTCGTCCCAGACGAGATAACCAAAAGCCTCCAGGATGTCCTGGTGGGGGCCGCTTCTCCACAGATATCAGAAGCCCCCCCCCCCCCTCCACACCAAAGCCACTCACCCGACTTAAACAGCTCTTATATACTATACACGTAGGCACACTCAACACTCACATCGTCCAACACTTCCAAACTCACCCCATCACCTCACTGTTCATCACCGGGCTGGAGGTGAAGGCGTGCTGGGCGGACAGACAGAGGAAGGAGGCGGAGCAGAGGTGGAGAGCCAAGCTTAAGACCCCCCCCCCTTGGGCCTGAACATCAGGGAGTGGGGGCCGCACTGGGACGCTGCTGGGGGCGCTGGGGGGTCCTGGGACTCCTCCTGGGGGGTTCCCTGCATGGCGTCGGGTCGACTGTGCGTTTTAATATGTTACACGTTTTTATCCTTACTGTTGCTTCCTTCACATCATGATCTATTGAGGCCTTCCACCTCTTTCACTCTTCCTTTTATTCTGTTGGAGGCTTCTCTTATGTGAAGGATGGTATGAATGTGTGAATGGCTTCACTATGCCTTATTTATCTTTATTTCATATACCCATTTATTTATCTATTTACTCAGTTTCATCTATTTTGCACATTATCTGCCAGCACTTATTTGTGTGTTTTTAATACTTCCTGCATGCTTTTGCCATGTTTATGTGTATTTTTATGTCTGTGCATTTTTTTAATTAAAAGGTATCCTGCATTCTTCACCCATGAGTTCTTCTGAGATCACAGTGTGCTCCTTTTTATTCCCATATTTTGTATTTATGCGCATGATTGAATGATTGACTGAGAGGATGTGTATGGATGTGTGCGTACTTTGCTATGAAATCGTTGTCTGTAGCCCTTCTCTGATCTCCGATGGAGGATACATGAAGGAGGCTGAGCAGTTCAGAGGTTATCTTTAATGGATTACCAAACAGAGCCACCCTCATCTCCAGGATTAAAGACGTGTCTTCCAGGACTGTAGAAAGACGCGTGACTGATATGGATGAAAACGTACGACACCAGTAGACTCCTGTTCAGAGGAGCTGAACCGTTAGGTTTACCTCCATAGGTGACGGCATTTTAACTATCTTCACATTGCTATCATCGGAATGATAATAATTAATAATGTAATCATTATCTTTCATAATAATATATTTATCCTCCTACACATTCTCTATTTTCTTGTTTCACTTCTTGTCTGTTCTTGGTTCTCTCATATTTCTTATTATTCCGATGTTTGGTCATCAACACTAGGTCTACCTTAGCGTGGCACATGGAGTCATTCCCGTTATCTGGGCTGGCAGACCACTTTAAAGAAGGGACATATTTGGAAGCATTGTTTTTTTGCAACAGACTAACGATGCATGCAGTGATGATATGGTACACTGATCGTTTAAAACAGCCCTTATGGAACGTGACCACATCTTTACTTTCTGTCTCCAGAGAGAGAGACCCGAGTCTCCAAGCAGTCAAGTCTCAAGTAGGTCAAGTCCAGAACAGTCTCACAGCAGGGAGTCAGAGTCCAATCTCACAGCATGGAGTCAGAGTCCAGTCTCACAGCAGGGAGTCAGAGTCCAGTCTCCCAGCAGGGAGTCAGAGTCCAGTCTCACAGCAGGGAGTCTGAGTCCAGTCTCACAGGTCATGTCAAGCCTCAAGTCTCCAGCTCTGCTTTCACACATATTATTTTAGATTCATAATGACTTTTTTTAAATTAATTTAGCAATTTGAATGTTATTTTATCCATAGAATGTGAACTATTCTAATGTTGTTTCAGACTGGACAGTCCCTGTGTCTCTTTAATAACCTGCTCAGGGTTGTTGGCCGAATTCTGCTCTGTTGACAAGTGATTGATGAGGACGCATCGACTCTGTGGGCAGCTATGGGATTAACACATTATTACCCAGCATACATTTGGAGGCGATACGCCTGCGTCTGTATGTTTTAACGTTAACTGCTAGTGGGAAAATAAAACAACTGTTCATTCAACACAAAGTTCACTGTACAAAAAAAATCTTTATTTATTTAATTGCTTGGTTGCAATCTCATTCTCCACCTAAAACAGCTGCTTAATAACATCTGTAATGTATTTGTAACTGTACATTGGTTACTTTATAAACCAACTGTAGATTACATGGAGAATTATCCACCCGAAACAGCAAAAAACTGCATAATAACATCAGTAAATATCAGTAACAGTACATTAAGTTACTTTATAAACCAACTCTTGATTATAAAGCATTATCTCAAACAGCAACATGTATACATAATACTGTACACCAGTTCTAGGCAGTGGCGCCTCCAGAAGGTTATTCCAGTGGTGGCCAATGAGGGCCACAGCAAATCTTAGGGTGGCATACTAAAAAAGAAAAGAACGTACGCAGTTACGTCCCGGGCAGCGATTGTTGACGGGGGGGGGGGGGGTGGGGGTTGTTGTATCGTGGACCTACGGATTCCAGTGACGGTTTCATTCCGTCTATACGAGCAGGTGTGCGCCTACAGCCAGAGGGGGCGCCAAAATACCTATTCCCCACACAATGTTATGTCGTACTTCATTGATAACCGCTACGCAGCGCATTGATTGACAGTATTTCTCTTATTTCTTGTGTTGACGAACTTCACCAACTACCTATCACATCTGGGGTGGCCACAGGGGTGGCCAATGAGCTTTCAGGGGTGGCCCTGGCCACCCCAGGCCACCCCCTAGAATCGCCACTGGTTGTAGGCCCATCCTGCCCCGCCTTCCTCTGCTCTCATCTCCTCCACTAGAGGGCAGTCACGGCCTGTGAATGCAGAGTGACAGTAGGAGGGGTTATCTCCTCTGAGCCATAGAGTGGGAGGGGTTATCTCCTCTGAGCCATACAGTGGGAGGGGTTATCTCCTCTGAGCCATACAGTGGGAGGGGTTATCTCCTCTGAGCCATAAAGTGGGAGGGTTTATCTCCTCTGAGCCATAAAGTGGGAGGGGTTTTCTCCTCTGAGCCATACAGTGGGAGGGGTTATCTCCTCTGAGCCATAAAGTGGGAGGGGTTATCTCCTCTGAGCCATAGAGTGGGAGGGGCTATCTCCTTCAAATTCGCATATCATTGCGAATTTGAAGGATATAATATGGCTCTGGCCAAGGCGACTCTTGACCAATAGTCTATGAATGGAGTTTGTTTATTTTTTCTAAGTCATTAGTACTGATATCAAATAAATCCCGTGGTCGTCTGAAAGAGAAAGTGACTCTTTCCTCCGCGTGGGTTCAGACGAGGCGACGCGGGCTGGATATCGGTTTACTAGACTGAACATTTATCAATTACTGCTGAAGCCTAATGTGACGAGACAGATACACACTTTAGGTCCTCTTGTACCAGGAAACTACGTAGATGGGGTGTGTGTGTGTGTGTGTGTGTGTGTGTGTGTGTGTGTGTGTGTGTGTGTGTGTGTGTGTGTGTGCGTGAGGGAGAGAGGGAGAGAGAGAGCGTGTGTGTGCAGTGTGGGTATGTTTGTTTTGTGCCACAGGAGTCAGGAGACAAGATGGAGGCAATTTACAATACAGTTCATTAAACGCAACACAACATTGTAAAATAATCTTGTATCTTTAAAATATGACTGTTAATCTATTACTGTGATGCAGTACTGTTAAAATATGACTATTAATCTATTACTGTGATGAAGTACTGTTAAAATATAACTATTAATCTATTACTGTGATGAAATTCCGTTAACATATGAATGTTAATCTATTACTGTGATGAAGTTCCGTTAACATATGGCTGTTAATCTATCACTGTGATGGATTATTGTTTAAGTATTACCATTACTGTGATAAAGTAGGCTGCTGATAATATATAACTTTTAACATATGACTCTGAATAAGTATTGTAAAGTGGTAAAGTACTGACTGTGGTCATAGGTTGGGCCTCAGGAGCCGGATTCTGCCCCTCAGTGTTCTCAGAGCAGCTGTCAGAAGAACCTGGGATGTAGCAGAATGGGAGGAGGTGAGGTCATGAGCTAGATGTATCTAGATCTATAGAGCTGTATAGTCCAGTGAGCTAGATGTATCTAGATCTACAGAGCTGTATAGTCCAGTGAGCTAGATGTATCTAGATCTATAGAGCTGTATAGTCCACTGAGCTAGATGGTTCTAGATCTATAGAGCTGTATAGTCCACAGAGCTAGATGGTTCTAGATCTATAGAGCTGTATAGTCCACTGAGCTAGATGGTTCTAGATCTAAAGAGCTGTATAGTCCAGTGAGCTAGATGGAGCTAGATCTATAGAGCTGTATAGTCCACTGAGATAGATGTATCTAGATGTTTCTAGATCTACAGAGCTGTATATTCCAATGAGCTAGACAAGTCACCAAGGTCTCTGTATTGGTAAAGTTCAAAGTTCAAAGTACTTTATTTGTCATTGCCATAAAGACAACGAGACAGTAGAGGCAACCAGACTTACACAGCTAAATAATAATAAATAACAATTGATAAATAGATTCATAAATATCATGCATAAAATAATAATAAAAATAATAAAAGCAATATATCTCCATATCTCCATATTAAGGTGCATCAAGTCTTAGAGTGCAGTCCATGGGGGGCAGGGAGGGCTGGGCCGGGGGCGGGGGGAGATGAAGGGGGGTGGGGAGTGGGGTGGTCAAGCTGTTGAGGAGCCTTATTGCACAGGGATAGAAGCTCTTTGCCATCCTGGAGGTGCGTGCCTTTTTTGATCTGAACCTTTTCCCTGACGGGAGTAACAGGAACAGATGATGGGCAGGATGAGAAGGGTCTGTGAGGATGCGTTTAGAGCGCTGCAGGCAACGGGAGGAGGAGATGGACAAGATGTCGGGCAGCTCTACTCCAATGATCCTTCCCGCTGTTTTAATCAGCCTCTGGATGGCTGCCTGCTCCGCCTTTGTACAGCCGAGTCAGCTGTTCTGTCGGCCCGGTAGACGGTGCGGCCTGCTAGCTGGATAGCTGCGTCTGGTGTGGTGCTGTCTAACCACGTCTCGGTGAAGATCATGCAGCAGCAGTGAGTCAAAGTCCTCTGTGCTGTGAGTCGAAGTCTAATCTCGTCCAGTTTATTCCGTATTGAGCGAACATTGGCTAGGAAGATTGAAGGAAGCGGTGGTTTGGATGGGTTAGCCTTTAGCCGAGCTCGTACACCGGCCCGCTTTCCTCGCTCCTGCTTCCGCTCACAGCGTCTCCTCTGCCGGCCTGTTGAGGCAGAGCTTCCGCTGGCTAATCTGCGGATCTCGGCAGGGATGGATATCTCGCTTGACAGTCGATGTACATCACGATTTATGACCAGGAGCTCAACACGGCTATACTGTTTTGCCAGTAGAGGGCACATTAGTGTTAAAAAAAACAAACTATTAAAAAACAAAAACGTTTAGCCTGGAGAGCTGTGTATCCATCGCCATGGCAACCCAAGTAAACAATTACACTAAAACTAAAATAAAACTACAACTAAACTATTACGTACAAAAATCTATGGTCAGGAGACCCCCAAGATGATTGCGTGGCAACAACTTCACAATTAAACTTAAATTAAACTAAGACTACAACTAAACATTTATTGACAAAACCTAAGGCCCAATCCCATTTCTAGCCCTTACCCCTTCCCCTTACCCCTCCCCCTTACCCCTCCCCCTTAGGGTGCGTCCCATTTCTACCCCTTACCCCTCCCCCTTACCCCTCCCCCTTGGTTTGAAGGGGTAAGGGTGTCCCAATTCTCATTTTGGTTAAGGGGTAGGGAGAAGACAAAAGGCTACGTAGCCCTTGAAACGAAGCGAAAATGTAGCTTGAAACGAAGCTATCCAAGGACCACACTTCAAAGGGAGGGCTTCGAGGAAAATCCGGCCGAAAATGCATTTTTACTAGTTGTTATCATTCGGACTCATGATGTAAAGTTGACTGTATATTCAGCTCGAAGTCATACACGGACAATGCGATCTCTGAGCTCGATATAAAACATGACATAACGGTAAATAACCGTTGAACTATACAAGATTTTAGCGCTCTCTAGTGGCCAACCGAAATCGCCAAATAAACAAACAGCAGCGATGGTTCAAGCGAAGGACACGCACACATGTAAGTATTTTCAGCACTTTAATTACGGCAGACTGGTGTAATAATACTATTTTCGAGCGGTTTTTAATTGTGAAGTTAGTTTTGAATCACTAGTCAAGTTTGTTTTGATTCACTAGTCAAGTTTGTTTTGAATCACTAGAAGCCGATGCTAATGTGTTCCGCTATCGCTATTTGTTGAGATAGATATCCGATAACCCTTGACATGACATGTTAAGGTTTCAAGTAACATTTGTGTGCAGTGGATATGCTTACTACTACTATTCCTTGGTTGATTATACCGGCGCACTGCTTTGATATCGGTAAAGCTGCCACCTAGGCTACGTCGCTCGCCTGTCAAACTGAAGATTTCCTTTCCACCTTTACCTCAGGGACACCACAGGAGACCAGACGGCTCATTCATTTCAGGGGGACCAGGGACAATGAGTTCCTAAAATCGGAAATGATCGCCAGAAAACAGTGGGAATGAGTCTTACGTTGTTCAATCTTTTCATTCTTGCGTCTGTTTTCTACTTTGGTATTTCTGTGTTGAGCTCAATAGCCCACTGAATGTCTGTGTCATTATACCAATTGCCTAATGAATGTATCAACCAAACGAGACCATTGTTTTTGTTGTAATTTAGTATTTTGGTGTGTGTGTGTGTGTGTGTGTGTGTGTGTGTGTGTGTGTGTGTGTGTGTGTGTGTGTGTGTGTGTGTGTGTGTGTGTGTGTGTGTGTAGCCGAGCTAAATTTAATTTGATTTTGTTTTATTTTTTATCATTGTTCATACCTTTTTTATGTGAACTCCACCAAATATTGGTTCCTAAGTAAGTTGGTTTCGTTGTTCCCTATGGCATGCCTTTTGTTTCCCTGGGGAGTGGTTTGACGTTGCACCTGTGTGTACCTGTGTGTACCTGTGTGTATGTGCAATGACAACAAATAAAATCCTATCCTATCCTATCCTATCCTATGGAAATGTTTTGATATGTTGAGGGGAGTGTCTTATGTCTGCATTTATTTGAAAGAGCATATGCACAGAAAAGCAGACGGACGGAGTTACAATGGAGATCCAGCGAGTTTTTAAAGCCATGTGACGCGTCGCATCACATAGGGAAGTTAACGCCAGCATTTCTGACGTTTTTATCCACTAATTCATTATGTTATGTGAGGCAACGCAACGCAACGTATGCTTGATCTGAAACATGCCTACTCGTGGCTTCTGTTGACATAGCAGTCAGCGACGATGAAGCCATGAAATGGAGGGGCGTCCCATTTCTTAGGGGAACGTTTTACCCCTCTGTATTGAGGGGCAAGGGGAAGGGGTAAGGGGGAGGGGTAAGGGGGAGGGGTAAGGGGGAGGGGTAAGGGGAAGGGGTAAGGGCTAGAAATGGGATTGGGCCTTACCCCTCCCCCTTACCCCTTCCCCTTGCGCCGGTATAATCAACCAAGGAATAGTAGTAGTAAGCATATCCACTGCACACAAATGTTACTTGAAACCTTAACATGTCATGTCAAGGGTTATCGGATATCTATCTCAACAAATAGCGATAGCGGAACACATTAGCATCGGCTTCTAGTGATTCAAAACAAACTTGACTAGTGAATCAAAACAAACTTGACTAGTGATTCAAAACTAACTTCACAATTAAAAACCGCTCGAAAATAGTATTATTACACCAGTCTGCCGTAATTAAAGTGCTGAAAATACTTACATGTGTGCGTGTCCTTCGCTTGAACCATCGCTGCTGTTTGTTTATTTGGCGATTTCGGTTGGCCACTAGAGAGCGCTAAAATCTTGTATAGTTCAACGGTTATTTACCGTTATGTCATGTTTTATATCGAGCTCAGAGATCGCATTGTCCGTGTATGACTTCGAGCTGAATATACAGTCAACTTTACATCATGAGTCCGAATGATAACAACTAGTAAAAATGCATTTTCGGCCGGATTTTCCTCGAAGCCCTCCCTTTGAAGTGTGGTCCTTGGATAGCTTTGTTTCAAGCTACATTTTCGCTTCGTTTCAAGGGCTACGTAGCCTTTTGTCTTCTCCCTACCCCTTAACCAAAATGAGAATTGGGACACCCTTACCCCTTCAAACCAAGGGGGAGGGGTAAGGGGGAGGGGTAAGGGGTAGAAATGGGACGCACCCTAAAAGTCTGGAGAGCCCCAAGCCGCTGCGTGTGTACGCGCCGCCGTGGAGACGGACTCACTTAGCAATAGTAGGTAGTAGCAGTAATCATAAGAGCAGAACTGCAATAAAACATATTTTACTCACCAACTGGTTTGTGACGCTTGTCTGAATCTAAGGATCAAGAGAAATGATTAGTGTTGTATCAGTGGTGAGTATCCTCATGTTATTATACTTTCATATTCCCCTCCTCCTCACACACTTGAACTTCTTCTTCGAATGAGTCTTGATTTTATGTTGGCACTCGACAGCAGCAGCTCCTAAATGAGAAAAAAAACAGTAGACATCAGTTAGTGGATGGTGGCATCAGTTGGAACATGTCAATATTTCCTGTTGAATAATCAATTTCATGATATTTAGTGGCTTCATTACTTGTGGTCAGAGAAGCTGGTTGTGACAAAGACTGCATGTTACAGAATCAAAATGTTCAGGACATTTCGTTTTTCCACAGCAATATGATTGGTCTAATGATAATACTAATGATAATGAATTTGTGTAAAATGAAATGCTGATATCACAAGATAGTGTTGCATCTCTTCCACTGAGTTATTCTGCTGTTGATCTGCAGCTTATGTTTAATATTCTTATTAATTATAATAATATTAATAATTACATTGAATAACATTTTATTTCAAGGCACCTTTCATGACACCCAAGGTCGCCTTAAATTCATAAAACAATCTAGGGTCACAAACAGCAAGAGCTGCATCGTCAACAGCATTATCAAAACAAGACATAAGACCCATGTAGGAGGAGGTAAGAACAGCAGTGAGGAGACCCAGGTAGGAGGGGGTAAGAACAGTGAGGAGACCCAGGTAGGAGGGGGTAAGAACAGCAGTGAGGAGACCCAGGTAGGAGGGGGTAAGAACAGTAGCCCAACGGGGATACGAGGGGAACCCCCAGTAGGGGGTCATTACAGCGAGAAGGCCAGTGGGAACACATGTGTGGATCTTTGTAGACCAATGGGCCTTGTTTGGTGGCTGGGAGTTGGACTACTCCTCGTCTTCGCCCAGGTGAGATTTCCTCTGACTTTTGTGTGAGCTCCACGACGCCATTCCTCTGTGCGTCCTACGCCCTACTTCGTACTTTTACATTTGACGCTGTCCAGTTGATAAGTTTTAAATTCATAAACATTAAAATAATATAGCCTCGGCCTATTACATTTTCCATATTGCTCGCAGACCTTTTTGTTATTTCGGGTTTTTTTAGTGTGAATCTGCGTTACAAACTAATGTAATCATGTATTCTACTATACTAGTTTAACTAGTCATGTATTCTAGTGTAACTAGTTTTGTATCACAGCTTAATCAACATTTCAGTGGAATATGTGAAAACATTGGTAACTAACTAAACCTCATCACGTCGGTACAGGCCTATGAGCCTACATTGCATACATGTTGAATTGAAATACTATACATACTTACATACATACATACATACATACATACATATTGAAACACATAACATAAATGTTGAAAAACATTACATAGGCTACATGTTGAAATATCGTGTGCCTCCTGGACCATCCTGGGCTACAATGATCTCTCCTCAAACCATCAGATATAGGTTCCACTGTAACTTATTCCCCTGAACGTATGTGCCTTTTCTTCTACAGGCTTGGGCATCATCTCCTGAAAAGCCAAAATGTCTGCCTGGTTTCAAGAAGGATTCTAACCTTTTCGAAGTAGACAGAAGACATCTTCATAGCGGACGTGTCCTTGGCAAAGGTAACAATGGTTTTCTATATGCCGTCATGATTCTTGAGTACATACGGCAAATGTATATAGCTGGGCCTGGGCCTACCTATAATATAGACCCAGTTCAACTAGTATACTTTAGCTGGAAATAATTCCATACGACTAATGTAGTGCCCGTTCAGTGCACTTAGCTACAGACAGGGGAGTGGTGTATTGCTAGTTTTATGGCTCAACAACAGGGGCGTAGCCACATGGGTGGCCAGTCTGAAAAAATAAAATTAACAAATCCTCAACGGACATGGTCGAAAGAAAGCTGAAATATTTGCACTATTAGTTTGATCTAACTTTGACTTATTATTCTTATTTAAAGTGTTGTATTTTGACATTACGAATAAGTATTGCACTTAAAATACCCCCCCCCCCCCCCCCCCCCCCCCCCCCCCCCCCCCGAATCGAAATATTATGATGAGACTGAATGAGTATTGAAGTTGCCTTTCTCACAGTATTTCTTTTGTACAGTATACTAATTGTACGATACGACAAAATATACGATTACAATGTGCAAATTGTTTGGACAAACATAAAGATGATTATTGGGGAATCATTTATTTTTAATGACCTGGAAGTTACTTGTTGTCAACACCCCCCAACGTCCAGGCTTGATGCTCTCATATCAGGGATGAGCAATGCCTCCTAATTTTCTTTTCAATTAGATACCAAAATATACCAATATATTTTATAGACAAGTATCCTGATGCTTTAAACTCTTCTTGTGAACACAATTACACTCATTATTTCGATTAATTGGTGAATTCTCAAAAACAACGCAAAATATGTAAGGGATAATGTATACGTCGGATGCAACTCCGCTCATTTACTTTTTTTAAGCTGATTTATTACATTATAAATTTGCCGTTTATTTTCTCATTTTTTCTTAACTATTATCAAGGGGGTCGTCAATATCACTGTTTCATGTAACGCCGGATGCAACCACTCCTTTCTACTACTTTCAGTTGGTTTCATTGAAGCCGTCTGGTCAACCTCTGACAATTCAACACATTGTAACCAATTCATTTTTTAAATCAATGAAAAGATCTACACACTTGTATCTTCAATAATATCTAAGCGAAATTTCGATAGCTTTAATACTTTTTTCAGAATCACAGTTTTAGTTTCATACCGGCATAGTTTTCAGTTGCTGTCATTGATTTTCTTTTGTCGCCAGAGCGTGAGGACATTCATGCACACACGCAATAGATCCGCCACATAACCGCGTTTATGGACACTTTTGATCCAATTAGAAGTGGAAGAACAGCTCAATCAGAATTAGAAATTATCAAATATACGCCTCAATCGGAATGATCCATACATCGATTAATTGGCGAACGATCCAACTGCATCGATGCAACGCCCAAACATCGATGCATATCACCGTATTATACGCTTTTATTTTGACAATCTCCTTGCGCGGGTGTTAATGAAACTATTTCTGCGCAAGTGCGCCTATCGGCTCGTATCCGTTCATCAGTAAAACGAGGCACATGTGTGAGCGCGAAGATGTCTAGTTTCGGTTTGTTTTGCCAGATTTCCAGTTTTTCCAGTCTAACGTGATTATAAGTAGCCAAATTTGGTGGGAAAAGTTGCTCTATCTGGCAACACGAATGGCTTATCTTAAAAGCCAAGATGATTCCGAGGGATGTTTTGTTTTTAGAAAGAAACTATCCACACAGATAGGTATGGTCTATGTTCAAAATGAAAGCTCTTTAATTTAATAAGCTCTTTAATTTAAGCCATAAAAAAACCTTTTGCACTGAAATGCAATGTGGACTTTTATTATTTGCATTAAAAATGGATTGTTTTGGTTTTAAATATCCGGAATAGCAAAGAAATAAAATGAGGAAATTATAATTAAGTTTATGTGAGTTGAAGTGAATGTAAGAGGTTGTGTTAAATGGGCATAGGATATCGCCTCATATCAATCGCATATTCCTGAATCAAATCGAAATCGTATCGCGGCAGATTTTTTATATCGGCAAATATCGTATCGTTGTCTAATGAATCGATTTAATATCATATCGTGATGAAACCAGGTGAAACCATGATTTGCGCCTCTAGTGGCTGGAGCCACACTCAAGGCCACGTGTTTGGTGGGGCCGAGCCATGTTGTGTCTATGAAGTTTGTCTTATACTTTAAGTATCCGGGAAGCTTGACCCTCTCTCTAATGCTGTGCCGCCTGTTGATCCTTACTTCGAAAGAGTAAAAGGCACTTTGACGTCACGAAAAAAGAACACATCTGTGTTCGAATTGGAACTTTTTCACAGTTTGGCAGGCTCACACTAGCAATTTTCGGCTAGAACGCTAAGAAACATTCATTACTATTAAACTATCTCCCAACACACAACCATCTTGAATTTACATTTCTAATTAGTCATTGCGTTGGGTTGCTTTTCACCTAGTGTGCACTGGACTTTTCCTACTTGTGCATTCAACAATTCATTCATCCAGGCCAGATGTAGCATTTATTATAAATTAACCTCTTTAAAGTAACGATGTGACGTTAACTTAGCGTGGTTTTGAAGGCCACCTTTGGTTAGGCTACTGGTGCTTGGAAAACTATCTCGGGAAATGGGTATTTTAGCTCGGTTGCTGTGTTACACGACCTAAAAGCTGAGGCCAATTCAGTTTTTCTCACTACACGGAACCACTAACTGCGTTCACACCAAAAGCGAATCACGCTGCAAAGACGCTTTGGTCGCTCACAAAGTATCGCTGCGAATATTTCTGTTCGCTTTTGTCGCTCATGACGTACAATTCAATTTTGCACACGCATTTAAAGGAGCCGTATGCTTTTAGTACAGACAGCCATATCAAAGAGTGAACTCCCATACACTTTGGCCATATTGCAAAGACGGTTTTGCTTGTTGGATAAATGCTTTGACAGCAAGTAGGACAGTGATTCCCCTCCTATATATATATATATATATATATAATATATATATATGTATATATATATATATAAAACTCCTAAAATGAAATTACAACTGAGAACAAAAAAAGGTTATATGCTGTAGTAGGCTAGTTAAAATATGTTTCACTGATCTGCATCTGCAAATCATGATCTGCACTCATTCGTCAAACAAATTGACATTGGCGCACATGGCTAATTTGCATACGTGCACAGGACTGGCTGGCTCCGCAAGGCAAATAATAGAACCTATTTATCCATGCCAATCTGTCTATCTATCTATCAACGCGTGTCTAGTTTTAATGTGATGTATTTTGTGTCCAGTCAGACTTGTCTCCCTTGTTCTATGTGGTCTTGTAGGCTACTGTCCTGTGTGAGCCGAATCACCTAAATTAATTCCCGACAATTTGTGTGTTGACTAGGCTATCTATCTATCTCGACTATTTAATTAAAAATGATTCACCTCAGGCTCCGTGAATAGTGGGGAATAGTGGGAATAGAGGGATAAAAGACAAGAGATATATCCCTTGTCATTTATCCCTCGTTTTGTCGAATAGTTTGTGTATGTGACGATTTCAAAAACGTGTTTTGTTTAAAGCATGACTACACGCGATTGGTTGGTTTGATTGGTGGTATGGAGAGCAAATGACAATGATTCCCGCTTAAATAAGAACGTTCTAGATCGCAAATATTTTCTATAAATACTCCTGCTTATCATCACTTTGATCAAAATCACTATGGATGTTGCACTCATTAACTATTGAACACACAACAGAAAACACAGCTGTCATCATCACTCTCACTGACAGCGATATATTGTTTCACTTCTTATGACAAATGTACTTATTGTAAGTCGCTTTGGATAAAAGCGTCTGCTAAATGGTCATTTGTCAGCTGTCTATCCTCCATTAAACTGCATTGAAGTGACACGTTTGTTCCATGCATTATTATTTCATTATTATGCATGCATTATACCTTTGCACAACGTATTATTCCTTTGCACAACGTAGGCTATGTATTTTCGTAATTTGAAAACGATATTGTCCCATTCAGAGCAAGGAAGATTAGTATGCTAGGATCTCGGTTAGCAGGTATGTATCGCGCCTATTTTACAATAATCTCAAACGTTTCATTAACTCGCACACCAGACCAACCAACCAGGTGTGACACCTCCGCCCAGGCCAGAGCCTTTTTGTTGCGATTTCTGAAATGAAAAAGGCTCGGATCGTACAACACCGGGTGCCCAGTTACAGCCGCGATTCATTTTTCAGTCGACATTTTGTACATTCAGTAGGAACCAAAAAAAAAGTGCCGGTGTTCGGTGTTCCCTGGGATCCACGCAAGCAAAGAGCGTCTACATTCCGATTGGCTGTCAGTGTTTTGCCGCTGAAACGCGTCATAGTAATTTGCATAAAGTTTAGCCGTCTTCAACTTTTTTTGGTCGCTCTGGTCACTCACCTTTCGCCGCTGGTAGCGTTTGACGCTTGTGTCGCTTATGTCGCTCTTGCCCATAGAAAGGGAATGACTTCTGGTGATTTCGCAGCTCAATTCGCTTTTGGTGTGAACGCACAGTAAGAAGCCTATCTTTGTCTGTTTGAAAATAAATGGGTTAAATTCTTAACTTTCCCCTTTGAAGCTGCAGAGAAGCTTCAAATTCATCATCCCTTGTCTCTCACTGCGTTGGAATTTAGATAGTTGTTCACTTGAGAAGCACAAACTATTACTAGCTTACCCTCACCCTACCTCTGACATCTGATCTAAAGAATGTGCCTTACATTGTTGTTCAAGTTCAAGTGTTTTTATTTGTCACATACAATAAATTGAAGTGAAATGTTAAAGGGTCAATGCTCCACACTGTTGTTGGTGGTGAAGAGTAGTAGTAAAAAGAGACCAGCGTTTGGTTCAGTGCTAATTTCTCACCATTGCTCCTATTTCTTGTGTTTCGACTCAGGATTTATTCAGACGCAGTGTATAAAGGTTAACTTCTATTGTGCTGACATTTCAGTTGGTTTTGATGACTGCATGGCCCGTAAAAGATTCAAATTCGGCAGCAGCGACCGCCATTTCCATGTGGAACAGGACGGAACATTAATGGTAAGTGTGTGTTTTGAGATGCATAAATATAGCCTCTGTCCTAGTTTTGGAAGTAATGTGGTATTTTGTGAAGGTGACGAGAACTACCATGCATGGAAGAAAAAGGGACTTCCTCATCTCTTCCCTGAATTCCTAGGGGCAAAAATGTGGTACAATAATCAGGGTGCAACTCCATGGCAATGGCCATCATCACCCTGGACGTCACACCATGAAAATTCAGGCACATCAGAATCCAGGAAAGGAACTGCAAAAGAGGGCAAATGTGGACCCTTCCAATAAGAAAGAGCTATCTTTGTGGTCCCAGTCATAAAAAACTGTTTATTTTCTGAGATGTATATCATTGTTTGCGATGCCAATTTCTCAACCTTAATTCTCTTCTTTTCTTTTTGCAATTCCATCCCTCCTATTTTAAATTCAACATTAATCCTTGAACTCCTTTTAGGTTATTCAAAACCTGCCAGTTTTGCGCTTTCTTAACTTTTCTAAGAGGCGGAAGAGAGCCTGGATTATCCCTCCTCTCAACATTCTGGAGAATGATAGGGGGCCCTACCCCAAACTAGTGGCCCAGGTAAGATGACGTAAGGGTACTTTTTAACTTGAACTACATGTGAAGACAATATCGAAATCCAAAGTGAAAAAGGTATTGAATTACTATTCAGTTTTACCAGGGTAACAATGTTTTTTATGCATTATCTTCCTTTTAGATTCGTTCTGATAAAGATAAATGGTCAAGAATGGAGTACAAGATAACGAGTTACGGAGCAAACGGCCTCTTCATTATCGACAGAAACACCGGCCAGCTTTATGTGACCAAGCCCCTAGACCGGGAGAGGAAATCCCAGTACATGGTAGGGAAAACCTGCTGGCCAAATTAAAATGTGTCAATATGCACGACCCTTGCATGTAAAATAATCAATATTTATCTATGCAGTTAGACGTTCATGCCAACTTTGCGAGCATGGTGAACGCTCAGGCTGAGTCAACCATGGCCGTCATTGTAAATGTCCTCGACATGAATGACAACAAACCAGTCTTCACCCAAGATCCCTTTGTCGCAGAAGTTGCAGAGGCTTCAGCAAAAGGTAATGACACAGAGGAAATCAAAACCATTTCCATAGAATGTGTCGACTGGCAATTTGAGATTAATCCTCACGCCGACGGCAGAGTCAACCATCCAGCTCGTCAGGAGCAGTTAGGGTTAAGTGTCTTGCTCAGGGACACATCAAGAGGTGGTGGGGATCGAACTAGCAACATTTTGGTTAGAAGACAACTGCTCTACCTCCTGAGCTAAGCCAACCCCATATTTATTAATTAAAAAACCACCACCCCTTACTAGTTAAATGCTTTTAAAATGTTAATCTATTGGAATAAACATGGAACAGAATGAATTGATTGCACATGAATCATAAATCACACTGCAGCTTATGATTGGAAACTTATATTTTGTGCCCATCTCTGCAGCACGTGCTTCTCTTCATAGTCGATTTTTGTAATTATTTTTTTGGATTAATTGAGTCTATAAAATGTGGTTGCTTTATCTGACAACCCGCACTATGCTATAGTTCATATGAATATCCATGTACAAAATATTTAAATTGAACTGAAGCATTAAGCAGCAAATCTTATTTGTACTTGATAAATTATTTAAACAATTGATTTATTAAAATTAGTATTGATTAATTGTCGGGGGGGGGGGGGGGGGGGGGGGGGGCTAAGGGAACTTATCGATTAATCGACTTATCGTTGCAGCCCTACTCTACATCCTAATTGTTTTCTAGATGTGACCACCTACTACAACTGGAGCGCTTCATGTTTTTGTAAATCCATTCTTTCGGCTTTCCCCTGTCTTTCCCTTGCAGACTTTGTAGTGATTACAATTAATGCCACAGATCTGGACGACCCACAAACTTATAATGCTGAAATCCGGTATAAAATTTGGAGCCAGGAACCAAAACTTCCCAATGCTAATTTGTTTGCCATAAACCCTGTTAGTGGAGCCATCAGAGTCAACCGCCAAGGGCTCGACAGAGAGGTACGGATTTGTATTAATTTATCCACGGCAGTCATTTTAAGCAGAAAGGTTTCCATATGCACAATTATTTTATTGAAAATGGACTTCAATCTGTATATTTTTCTGCAGAAATACCCGAGGTACACTCTGGAAGTAGAAGCTGCAGACATGAGAGGCGAAGGCCTGACTGCTAGAGGGCGTGTTATCCTCACAGTTACTGATAGTAACGACATTGCCCCGGCCTTTGAGATGGCTCAGGCAAGTACACGTGTGTAGACCTTTCGTTCTTTATGGAACCAGACCCATTTCTTCTATCGATTTTCGGCTTGTGACGTGTCAGTATCAAACCGCTTTGAGACTCTGACTTGACTTCGACTCTCCTCTTGTGAGACTCCCTCAAGGCTTAACTGCTTTGAGGCTGAAGTCTTGCTTGAGAAAACAATTTGCTCTGATTCTAAGGGCTATGGTAAATTGTCATTGCCCAGTACCCTCCAAGATAAAGCACATGGCTAATAGGCTTATTGACTTTGCAATGTGACTGTCTAGTATTCAGGGTTTTTCCCGAAAATAGTTTTGCTAAGGGGGATCAGAGAAAATGCCCTGATTGTTCAGAAATTAGGGGGAGTTGTGGACTGGAACGACTGGGACAATCCCTGGTCCATTTATAGTGGCGTTAACTGAAAACCTAAACGTAGAAACAATAGCGTTAAAGTTTGGTTCATAGACGTGATCCCTGTTCAGGTTTTAGCAGTCCACACAAACCCCCAGTACAGATCTTCATGGGTCCAAAATGACGGACCCAAACCCGAATTAACCCCTAAGATGATTATGCAAACTGGAAAATTCCAGGCTATCCATTCAGTTCCAATCCACATATTGGGCAACATTGAATTGCATCATTATTTTATGGTTTATATGGTTACATTTTATTTTCCTTTATCGTTCTTTCCGGTAAAAAATGCACAGTATGAGGCCAGTGTCCCAGAAAACAAAGTGGGAGCGCAGGTTGTGAGGATGTCTGTAACGGATGGGGACGAGCTTAATTCTCCAGCCTGGAACGCAAAGTTTCAAATTGTTGCTGGAGATAAGAATGGCCAATTCGCCGTGGAAACCGGACCTGGCAAGCAAGAAGGAATCATTACAACTGTGAAGGTGGGGTTGAATCTTGAGTAGTGGCTTAAGAAAAATGTTCTGTACACGATACTACAAAATACGTAAAAATGTCTCTACATTCTCTACATTGGAATCAACTAATCAAAACCTCTATTTAGGGTCTGGACTATGAGATGACCAAGACCTACACCCTGCTTGTGACCGTTGAAAACGAGATTCCCTTTGCCATCCGCCTTCCGACAGCCACTGCCACGGTGGTGGTTTCTGTAGAAGATCTGAATGAGGCTCCTGTGTTTAGTCCAACCATTCGGGTTGTGAAGAGGAAGGAAGATCTCGCAGTTGCCAGTGAAATTGTGCGGTACACCGCAACCGACCCTGACACTGAACGCAGTCAGAATGTCTCGTAAGTTAAAATCGTTAGTTTATTTAACGATTACTTTCCATTTCTCAAACAACCACTTTTATTTTATTTTTTTGGGTCATGAAGCATTTGCATGTCACTTTTCACTTTGTATATCCAGGCAAAAGATCATGAAGCATTTGCATGTCACTTTTCACTTTGTATATCCAGGTATAAGATCATGAAGCATTTGCATGTCACTTTTCACTTTGTATATCCAGGCAAAAGATCATGAAGCATTTGCAAGTCACTTTCCACTTTGTATATCCAGGTACAAGATCATGAAAGACCCAGCGCGGTGGCTCAGTGTGAACCCGGACACGGGTTTGATTAAAGTGAAGAAAGGCATGGACAGAGAGAGCCAATACGTTCAAGACGGCAAATACACTGCCCTGATAATGGCATATGACGATGGTATGTAGGAATTTTAAAGATTCATTATGTTTAAGAAATATTGGTGCAAAGTACAATTACATTTTCGGGTTTATGATGTATTTGATTTCTTTTTCTTTTTCAGATGTTTCCCCAGCCACTGGTACAGGAACCCTGGAAATAGAACTAGAAGATGTTAACGACAACATCCCTTCAATCAATGAGCGCATCATTAAGGTGTGTGTGTGTGTGTGTGTGTGTGTGTGTGTGTGTGTGTGTGTGTGTGCGCGCGTGCGTGCGTAATTAAGCACATGTTTTCTCTACCTTCATCAGGTTTGCAATACGGAATCTGCCCCTCAGCTGCTCTCTGTGACGGACGCAGATGGGCCAGACTTTGCTGCACCCTACACGGTATCACTAATGGGCAGGTCCAAGAATAACTGGACCGCTACGATGGATGACACAGGTTTGTACTTCTACTTTTTACAGGGACATAAATGTTGGAATAATTGTAATGGTATGGGGTATTATAGTGAACTGTTGATCTACCATGATTAATGGATACGTGAAGTAGCTCTTATTGTAAATTGATTGAAATTTGAACATAATCCATTATATTTATGGGACAGACCCTGTTCACAGCTTAAAAATCATTAAAATGATGGTGTCTGGATTTATCTTTCTCATCCTTCCCTCTCTCTTTAATCTAGGAACAGGGATAATCCTGACATTAATCAGGGCCCTTCCCATGGGAGACTACAATGTAGTCCTGAGAGTGGCAGACAACCATGGTCTAGAGCAAGACAACATTGTCATGGCCACAGTTTGCGAATGTACAGGAAATGAAGTGACCTGCAAAGTTGGGATCCGTGAGGGAGGCATTGGTCTGCCGGGCCTTCTAGTAAGATCAGGAGCTGTTCTGCTGCTGCTATGTAAGTTTGTTTATAAAATAAGACAGTCACAAAACGTTCCTTCAACTCGTGTCTTCTTTTTTTGTAAAGAAGACAACATTTGGACTTGCCGACATCCCCTTAAAGGGTAATTCCGGTGTAAAATGGATTTGGGATATGTTTTGTATGATAACGAGTTGAAACGTTCGTTTTGGAGCACAAAATAGAATTCCGCATATAGACGCTTTCTTCAGATGGCTGCTTTTAGCCGATTCCTTCAAAACACTACAAACTTGGAACGATGGGGGCACTGGTTATGGTAAAAACTAAATCGCTATTTTAAACCACTTAAACACTTCTTTGGTAGTAAAATAAGGGTCTTAACATATAAAACAAGCCATTGAGAACTTTGAGAAATGGCGTTGACGGGGGATCTACTGATGGTAGAAAATGTCCTTTTCTAGAAAATGTCCTTTTTAACAATCCGTACACATCGCCACCAATGCTTTGTTTTGTATGTTAAGACCCTTATTTTACTACCAAAGAAGTGTCGGGCTAATTTTAGCCTTTTAAGAGGTTTAGAATAGCAATATACTTTTTACGATAACCAGTGCCCCCATCGTTCCAAGTTTGTAGTGTTTTGATGGGATCGGCCGAAAAGCGCCAACAGAAGATATACGTTTTTTGTGCTCCAAAACGAACGTTTTAACTCGTTATCATACAAAACATATCCCAAATCCATTTTACACCGGAATTACCCTTTAAAACAGCCAAAAGCTAAATAAGCTTTGCCTATTATGCCATGATTGTTTTTTGGCCTATTTGGACTCCAATCATATCAATAAACATGAAGTCATCGGGGTACTTCAGTTTGGTCAGCTGAATCACCATGAGGCCAGCCCTCAAAATATCCTTAAATGGGTTAAGTAACTTTCTGGCAGCTTCCAAGGGTGAGGAGGGAACTGCATGTGGTGGGGGTTTCTTGTTTCTTTGCCTTGCTGCCTTTTAAAGAATGGGACATTGTAGTCATAAGTATTAACCAAATCAACAGGAAGGCACTCGTGTCTTTTGGACCACAATATAACTTGCTGGCTCTCATGGCAATTTCCTTTTCAGCTCTGGCTCCAACATTGGTTAAATGTTATGAATTTTTACAATGATGTAATACTGTGGACAGGGCTACAGTTATATTAATGTGTAGCTAAACATGTCGAGACACATCCTTTGCTGAATGAGGACACTGGGATGCTATTAATGATTGAAAAGTAAATTCAGCAACTTGCCCGTCTGATCTAATAAGACGACTGTTTTATCTCTGCAGTGCTGGCATTGCTGCTGCTAATATTCATTAGACGCAGAGGTGGAGAGCAGAATGAGCCTTTACCACCAAATGAGGACATCAGGGACCACATTTACTACAACGATGAAGAAGGGGGAGGAGAGGACCACCAGGCACGGCCCCGATATTGGCTCAATTTATCAAGAAATCTGTTTAAAAGTGATGATGTAATTGTTGTTTAGGATGGCTGTTTTTACTTCTGTTGCATTTATTAAGTTTACCTGCTGTGGTTTGACTTCTATTTTGTTCTTTAAGGATAATTATGATCTGAGTGTGCATCGTGGTCCGGACGACCGCCATGGGTCTTCCGGAGTGATGCCATGCTTCATGCCTAAAGCCGAGAATCGACCCCGGCCTGCCAATCCTGAAGACATTGGCAAATTTATTGATGATGTGAGTCAATCGTGATATTAAGTGTAATTTAATTTCATGATGATTCTTCAAAATTATTGCTTTATTAAAAAGCATCGAAGCAAGTTACTTAAAGCATCGGTTGGTGTCATTTACTTGAGTTTCACAGAAAATGTTTACACCCTAATCTGGCCTTTCCTATGCTTCTAGCTAACTTGTCATATCAAGCTTATAGCTGGTCATGGTGAATGGGAAAAAAAGTTTCACTCCACCGTATGCTACTGTTCTATTTGTCAAGCAAATGGAGATCTCTCTGTTTGAATGTAATAATGCAATGGACCCACTATATTGTACGCCCTCTTCAGAACCTGACGGCAGCAGACCGCGACCCGCTGGCGCCCCCCTCACACTGTTGATCTATCCTGGGTTTTCTTTTCAATTCTTATTTGCTGGCACTGATTTATATTTGTAAATTGATGAAAATTTTATTTTTTTCTTTTAAGTTGGCTTTAACATTTTATATTGAAGCTTGTACTTTTTTCATTTTTCAAGTAATGACATCAATGATGTTCTGTAAGAACTGTTTTTTTAAAGCTTTTTTTAAAATTGCTAATTCCTTATTTTCCTAGGACGTATTTCAACTAGGTAGATAGGATGACGAAAGTAAAGGGGAACTTACGGGGAACGTTTTGAATACATTTACTTGCAAAGTTTGTTGGTGAAATAAAAAAAGATTATACTAATCTGAGAATGTCTTTGCATAAACCTTCTGTGTGCTATTTTTCGAGGTTAGGTTAAGGATGGATGTGTTTGTGTAGTCTTGCAATCTTGGTCATTTTGGTCATCTACAATGATGTTTTGTAGAGCTTTGGGCTGTTTCAGCATTTTTTAAGAGGAACAGTGTGGAATTGTTGAAGGACATTTATTAAGTTAATGCAGTGTCAGAAATGGCCGCCTGTATTAATGGTTGCACACAGAGGCTGGGTTCCAAAAGGCCTTTGTGCCGTTCACCACTCAGTTCCTTCAAATCTTTAGATGTTATCTTGATCTCCATTGTACCCATGTTGGCTGCAGCTGCTTGACGAAAAGCTTGGCGGCTGAATTGTGATGTGGACTGATAATCAGTGTATCCTAACGAATGTTTTAGAGATTATCATCAGACAAGTCATTTATGGGCACATATAACAAACATGATTTGTTATATGTTATAGGTTGTCTCGCAGCTTCGCTGCTTGACACCCAATTATTCTCTTCACGGGCGCAGGCATTTTTGTTTGAGTCTTATGTTCATGGTGTGTTCCTGAATCCTCGCATGCCAGCCTTCCGAGTAGCACTTTTGACGTAATTTCCGGTCTCCGAGCATTTATAGCGTTACTGTTCGTCTCTGTGATTGTGTCATGAAATTGGCTAATCCTTGTTTATTGTTAGCTACATTAGCCTCTTTAGCAAACCAGCCCGAAAACAAACAACACCATTGCATTGAATTGCACGCAGAGCAAGACCATGCAATGTATAAATTGGTGACGGGATAAAGTAGCAATGTAATCAAGTGTGTAAGAGCATTTAAAAATGACACTAAAATGACCAACGAAAAAAATCTCTTCACGGGGGCAACCATTTTGTTGCAAGCGTCATCACTGCTCTCGGTCTACTCTCAGATTTCCAAAAGTTGGAGACAAAAAGGGGGCGTGCCTCCGAGAAATGCCGCAAGAAAGCTTTGAGATCTTCGACTTTCGACTCGGAATCCTAGCGTCCGAGGATTGAGGAACACACCATCAGCTTCACTGCACTCGGTCCACCGCTGGACTGGGCATAGGGTATGGCGGGCATATGCCCGGTGGCCTGAAGCCTTTTTTTTTTTTTTTTATTCATGCCAAACTCGCGTCTTACGTAGCAGGCCACGTTAACTTCAATGCAGGCCACATTAACGTCAATTCAAGTTAATGCAAGTTAAACTGGCAGATCTGCCCTTTATCATGATTGATTGAAGCCTGGGCCAATGAGGTGAGGGGCAGGCCAATTACGCCTACCCCTCCATCTCAGCCTCCGTTGGTGACTTGGTTGGTTAGCCACTGCTAGCAGGCAGATCGAAAACGGGCAATATGGACCCTAGTGGGAAGAAAAGAAAGGGTGGCGCTGAAAGAGCCAGGGACCAGAAAAAAGCAGCCCTTCAGGCAGATGCTACGAAATGCCTAAAAATAGCTGATATGTTTGCTGCTCGTGGACATGGAGCCTCCACATCTGCAGCAGCAGCATCAACAGGTAGTGGAGGAGAAGATGCTCGACAGCAGGTGGACGAGGCGGCCATGACGGTAAGTCAAGGTTAACTTCAGCTATTAATTAATGAACAGCAAAATGTTTATAAATCAGACATATGTGTGAGAAAGAAATATTGATCTTCTGTCGAAGTTACGTGCTGTCTAACCTTGTCACTCAGATATGAATTAATGTCGGACCGTCGGATATTATTTTGGTGCTGCTCACTGCCAGTCATGTCACCTAGGCTAGGTGGCTAGGCTAGGTTAAATGGTGTGCATGGCTAGCTACAACGCTGCCGCAGCCAGGTTGTTTATTTATTCTTTATTCGTTGTATTTGTGTGACTGAGACCTTATATTAGAATCACTGTCATTTAGAATTAAAACATTAGATCTGAATACGCATTTACTGTGTCACAGTCTTAGAACGTTTTTGTAGAGTTGAAATGCACTACTATGATCACCTGTGTTATTTTTCTCACATTTCTATCTTTCTTATGTCTTTTCATCTTTTTTAAGGTTCCCATGCTTAAGGAGTGCTGGGTGTTGCTGCTGAGAAGAGGCAGATGGGATAGCATCAGCATCTCTCCCACTTGTTGGAGTGTGTGTGTGTGTGTGTGTGTGTGTGTGTGTGTGTGTGTGTTCTGGTCCATTTGAAAGCTCTCATTGGTTTGCATGCTGCATGTAAGTTACCCATTCCTTTTCGTTTTAATGTTTGTTTTATTGATATTCATATTCTTAATATACAGTATAATTGTGTATTTATTTACTTTATTTTTTCTATTTATTTTGTACAGTTAAGTGATTTGTTAAGTTAAGCAATTTATTTTATTTTGTACAGTTAAGTAATTATTGACTCATTGTAAATATAAGTGTTTAACTTCAATTGTTATGTGTGTCATCACTTTTTATTTTATATTCAAAATTAAATGGATGAAAATCCTATTCTTTCCAAGTCCTGGCATAATTTCACACACCTAACATTTTATTTTGTATTGACAGTTGATTAGCAACACAAATTGGTAATAAGAGAAATCCTTGCTGTTACTTGTAGCTTGTAGTGAGATAAACATCTTGTGGCCTTTTTGTGTATTGCAATTTTAGGTCAGCCTTTGCATCCAGTCATTGGTACAGTCATCCAGTCATTTCTTGCTTTAATAATGCATTGTATCACACAAGTAATGATATATTGTTCATAGTTTAGCCTACAGTATTACATTTATTATAATTATATTAACTAAAATGAATTAATTAATATTTTTTAATATAATTCCTTTACTTAAATTTAAGTAACAAGGTTGAAAGAAATGACATGTCTAAAAAGTAATGTGACCTACGGTCAATAGATCATACTTTTGATAAGCCTAACAGTATTTTGGGAGAACTTTTCATAATGCTTCTCATAGTGTTAAAATGTTTGCGTCTCCTAGTGCACATTGATCGTTTAAGGCAGTGATTCCCAACAAGGGGTATATGGTACATATACCACCTGAGGTGCGCAAGCAAACTGCAGGGGGTATGTGGATAAATTAACGAATGTGTGCAGCATATTCATTGCATGAGTGAAGGGGTACTCATGGTGTGACAAAAAGGCTTAAGGGGTACGCATGTCAAAAGCAGTTGGGGAAAAAACCCACGCTGTCACACAGCGCGCTTACATTTTTCCCCGTCAATACCTGGTGGTGGCCTGCTCTTGGTTAAAAATGCCCGGCCTGAAAAATTTCCCCAGTCCAGCCCTGACTCGGTCTACTCTCAGAACTACGAGTAGGAAGGTTTCGGAAGGTTTACTACCACCAAAAGGGTGCGTGCCTCCGTGAAATGCCACAATAAAGCTCTGAGATTTACACCTTACGACTCGTACGGGTTGGCGTACCATACAAATGGATAGCACCATCAGTGGAAGCAGTCATCGACGACTTGACTTTCGCGCCGGGGGTAAATGTTTCCATGGTAACACCGAGCTTCACCAATCAGAGACGTCGTGTTACACTTTAGGATTGTGGCATCGCGAATAATATCGTCTCAAAACTTTGCATTAATCTCTATTACTTCTACAGGAGCATATACCATAGTTTCACAATGTAACAGCTCGTGGTAAGCCAACCTTGTGTTACGAGAGTAGCGTATGTGTGTGCGCGAGAATGACTGTGTGTGTGAGTGACGCCAGCGAGAGAGTGAACGAGAGAGTGAGCGAGCGATAGCGTGTGTCAGTCTAGGGAAGAACGGAACGAGTCCGGTTACGTTCGGTGCAGATGTGTACTGTAGGTCGTTGAAACTGTGGAATAAAGTATCCAGCCGTCAAGAATCAGTGCCTGTGTCATTCCGACCTAAGACCAGACCCACTGCCGGTCATAGTGAAGGGTGTTACCCCCCCGAAAGGACATCGGCCCTGGAGGGAACGTCTCCCCTGTGCTCCCCGACTACGGTCTGGGAGCCAAAGAGCAGGAAAGGTGTAACATTGGCGACCACGAAGGGACGGTTTGAATGGGATGTCCGGCCCAATTCTTTCAGAGAGCGGTGTGGCCAGTGACTTCAACAAAGTCCAGGAAGTGCATGAATGGCCAACACCGACGTCGCTCCAAGATGTCCGTCGCTTTGTGGGTCTTGCATCTTAGTATGGGTGTGTTCGTTAAAGACTTTGCGTCCATTGCAGAACCTCTCCATGTCCTGACCAAGAAACAAGCCCAGTTTTCTTGGTCTGAGGAATGCCAGGCAGCATTTAACGAACTGAAAAGCCTGCTAACAACCGCGCCAATCCTGGGCGACCCCCTCGAGGCAAGACAACATGATACTGGACACAGACCGCCAGTGACGTCGGCATCGGCGCTGTTCTCTCGCAGGTTCAGCAGGGTGTGGAACGTGTGCTCACCTATGGAAGCCGCAAGCTGTCCACAACTGAACAGAATTACTGCACCACACGGCGAGGACTGCTAGCCATGGTCAACTTCATGGCACACTGTCCCCAGTATCTCCTGGGGTGGCGCTTCACATGTGCACCGACCACAGCAGCCTTCGGTGCCTAACAAGGATGAAGGAGCCTGAGGGACAGCTCGCCAGGTGGCTCGAGAGACTTAGCGAATACCACTTTGAGATCATCCATCGCCCTGGCCAGCTTCACGGCAACGCAGACGGCCTCTCCCGGAGACCCTGCCGTCAGTCCTGTCCTTGTAGGCTCCCCAGCCCGCCTCCTCCTCAGTTGAACGTCAGCCACCAGGCTGTGCTGTGCGATTTGGACTCTGACATCCACCAGGCGATGCTGAGTCCAGTGGGGGTGGAGAGACACCCAGCTCCCGCAAAAGTAAGTCTAGTGGGGGTAGGTTCTGTTTTTTCCTTACAGGAAAAACAGAACCTCCAGGATGTCCTGGTGGGGGCCACTTCTCCACAGATATCAGAGCCCCCCCCTCCACACCAAAGCCACTCTCCCGACTTAAACAGCACTTATATACTACACACATAGGCACTCTCAACACTCACATCGTCCAACACTTCCAAACTCACCCCATCACCTCACTGTTCATCACCGGGCTGGAGGTGAAGGCGTGCTGGGCGGACAGACAGAGGAAGGAGGCGGAGCATCAGGGAGTAGGGGCCGCACTGGGACGCTGCTGGGGGCGCTGGGGGGTCCCGGGACTCCTCCTGGGGGGTTCCCTGCATGGCGTCGGGTCGACTGTGCGTTTTAATATGTTACACGTTTTTATCCTTACTGTTGCTTCCTTCACATCATGATCTATTGAGGCCTTCCACCTCTTTCACTCTTCCTTTTATTCTGTTGGAGGCTTCTTTTATGTGAAGGATGGTATGAATGTGTGAATGGTTTCACTATGCCTTATTTATCTTTATTTCATATACCCATTTATTTATTTATTTACTCAGTTTTATCTATTTTTTATCACATTATCTGCCAGCACTTATTTGTGTGTTTTTAATACTTCCTGAATGCTTTTGCTATGTTTTTGTATTTTTATGTCTGCGCATTTTTTAAATTAAAAGGCATCCTGCATTTTTTACCCATGAGTTCTTCTGAGATTGCAGTGTGTTCCTTTTTATTCCAATGTTTTGTATTTATGCGCATGATTTACTGTTTATGAGAGGATGTGTATGGATGAAAGTCGGATTTGTTCCCTGAAGGACCGAGCTGTGTGCGTACTTTGCTATGAAATCGTTGTCTGTAGCCCTTCTCTGATCTCCGATGGAGGATACATGAAGGAGGCTGAGCAGTTCAGAGGTTATCTTTAATGGATTACCAAACAGAGCCACCCTCAACTCCAGGATTAAAGACGTGTCTTCCAGGACTGTAGAAAGACGCATTACTTTATAAACCAACGGTAGAATACATAGAGAATTATCCACCCGCAACAGCAAAAACTGCATAATAACATCAGTCAATTTCAGTAACAATACATTAGTTACTCTATAAACCAACCGTAGATTATAAAGCATCATCTCAAACAGCAACATTTATACATAATACTGTACACCAGTTGTAGGCCCATCCTGCCCCGTCTTCCTCTGCTCTCATCTCCTCCACTAGAGGGCAGTCACGGCCTGTGAATGCAGAGTGACAGTAGGAGGGGTTATCTCCTCTGAGCCATAGAGTGGGAGTGGTTATCTCCACTGAGTCATAAAGTGGGAGGGGTTATCTCCTCTGAGCCATAAAGTGGGAGGGGTTATCTCCACTGAGTCATAAAGTGGGAGGGGTTATCTCCTCTGAGCCATAAAGTGGGAGGGGTTATCTCCACTGAGTCATAAAGTGGGAGGGGTTATCTCCTCTGAGTCATACAGTGGGAGGGGTTATCTCCTCTGAGCCATAGAGTGGGAGTGGTTATCTCCACTGAGTCATAAAGTGGGAGGGGTTATCTCCTCTGAGCCATAAAGTGGGAGGGGTTATCTCCACTGAGTCATAAAGTGGGAGGGGTTATCTCCTCTGAGCCATAAAGTGGGAGGGGTTATCTCCTCTGAGTCATAGCTGCTCATGTTAAAATGGGGCGTCTTTATGAGATCTTATTTTGTGGTATTGTTGTCGCTCATGAACGCTTCAAATTCGCATATAATTACGGCTCTGGCCAAGGCGACTCTTGACCAATAGTCTATGAATGGACTTTGTTGATTTTTTCTAAGTCATTAGTACTGATATCAAATAACTCCCGTGGTCGTCTGAAAGAGAAAGTGACTCTTTCCTCCGCGTGGGTTCAGACGAGGCGACGCGGGCTGGATATCGGTTTACTAGACTGAACATTTATCAATTACTGCTGAAGTCTAATGTTACAGGATGTATACACACTGTAGGTCCTCTTGTACCAGGAAACTACGTAGATGGGGTCTGTGTGTGTGTGTGTGTGAGTGAGTGAGTGAGTGAGTGAGTGAGTGAGTGAGTGAGTGAGTGAGTGAGTGAGTGAGTGAGTGAGTGAGTGAGTGAGTGAGTGAGTGAGTGAGTGAGTGAGAGAGAAGGGGAGAGTGCATGTATGTGCAGTGTGGGTATGTTTGTTTTGTGCCACAGGAGTCAGGAGACAAGATGGAGGCAATTTACAATACAGTTCATTACACGCAACACAACATTGTAAAATAATCTTGTATCTTTAAAATATGAATGTTAATCCATTACTGTGATGAAGTACTGTTAAAAGATGACTGTTAATCTATTACTGTGATGAAGTACTGTTAAAATATGACTATTAATCTATTACTGTGATGAAGTACTGTTAACATATGACTGTTAATCTATTACTGTGATGAAGTTCCGTTAACATATGGCTGTTAATCTATCACTGAGATGGATTATTGTTAAAGTATTACTATTACTGTGATAAAGTAGGCTGCTGATAATATATAACTTTTAACATATGACTCTGAATAAGTATTGTAAAGTGGTAAAGTACTGACTGTGGTCAGAGGTTGGGCCTCAGGAGCCGGATTCTGCTCCTCAGTGTTCTCAGAGCAGCGGTCAGAAGAACCTGGGATGTAGCAGAATGGGAGGAGGTGAGGTCATGAGCTAGATGGATCTAGATCCATAGAGCTGTATCCACTGAGCTAGATGTATCTAGATCTATAGAGCTGTATAGTCCACTGAGCTAGATGTATCTAGATCTATAGAGCTGTATAGTCCAGTGAGCTAGATGTATCTAGATCTATAGAGCTGTATAGTCCAGTGAGCTAGATGGATCTAGATCTATAGAGCTGTATAGTCCAGTAAGATAGATGGATCTAGATCTATAGAGCTGTATAGTCCAGTGAGCTTGATGTTTCTAGATCTATAGAGCTGTATAGTCCACTGAGCTAGATGGATCTAGATCTATAGAACTGTATAGTCCAGTGAGCTTGATGTTTCTAGATCTATAGAGCTTTATAGTCCAGTGAGCTAGATGTATCTAGATCTATAGAGCTGTATAGTCCAGTGAGCTAGATGTATCCAGATCTATAGAGCTGTATAGTCCAGTGAGCTAGATGTATCTAGATCTACAGAGCTGTATAGTCCAATGAGCTAGATGTATCTAGATATATAGAGCTGTATAGTCCAGTGAGCTAGATGGATCTAGATCTATAGAGCTGTATAGTCCGGTGAGATAGATGCATCTAGATGTTTCCAGATCTACAGAGCTGTATAGTCCAATGAGCTAGACCAGTCACCAAGATCACCAAGGACTCTGTATTGGTAGTAGCATTGATCATAAGAGCAGAACTGCAATAAAACATATTTTACTCACCAACTGGTTTGTGACGCTTGTCTGAATATAAGGATCAAGAGAAATGATTAGTGTTGTATCAGTGGTGAATATCCTCATGTTATTATACTTTCATATTCTTAATGCCACAACATCTCTGTGGACGTTGGAGAAGGTTCATCATTCAGAGGTGGAGAGGTTTCTACCACCAGACCACCAGTGTATGAAGACAACCAATCAGATTCTAGGAAGGGGACAGGAAGTAAGAGCAGGTGGAGATCAGGTGTTTGTCCTCCTGGAGAGTTTGATCCACTCACCGTTCCTCTTCTGGTACACAAAGACTCCAACAACAGCAGCAGCAACAACAACAGCGACACCAACGAGGATGACAACAAGGAGGTGACTCTTGCCTTGAAGGTAAATAAAGAAAATAAAATCAGGTGTGTAATAATAGATGTTATTACAGACCCTCCCCCGTCCAACCGTCCATCATTGAACCACATGTCTACGGTCACGTGATGCTACACAACGTCAGTGTAACTATTTCTCTCAAATGTGTTCTGGAGCTCAGGGTCACTCAGGGACTGATCTGAGCCTAGCCCTATTCATGGAACTCATTTACCCACAATCCACCACCTCCATCCTCTCCAACACCAGTCTTACCCCCGTTGGTCCTGATGAGGGCGGGGTCCAGGGGGGTGGGGATGTCCTCGATGCCTTTCAGCTGGACCACACACTCGTACCTCCCCCAGTCCTCCTGTGGGACGGCCGTGAGGTCCAGGTCCAAGCTGACCTGGAAGGTCCCGTCGTGGTTGGGGAGGACCTCCCCGGGGACCACCTGCTCATGGAGCTCCTGGCCGTCTCTCCTCCAGAACACCACCACCCTGTCTGGGTAGAAGCCTGTAGCATGGCACACCACTGGGTAGGAGGGGCTCCTCTGGAGCAGAGACACCCGCGGACGCTCTGGAGAGAGAGGGGGGGGGGGGGGGAGGGGGGGGGGAGAGAGAGAGAGAGAGGGGGGAGAGAGAGAGAGGGGGGAGAGAGAGAGAGGGGGGGAGAGGGAGAGAGAGAGAGAGGGGGGGGGGAGAGAGAGAGAGGGGGGGGGGGGGAGTGAGAGAGAGAAAATAAAAATCTTTTTGATTTTAAACTTCATGGTTAATAGTAAATAGCCTATTTTCCTTCATGAGTTTCTAACCCCTCTACCGTCTCAGCTACTCTTCACTCTCTGTGCTCAGTGTAACAGGGATCATACAGCGCGGTTCGGTCCTGCACACGCCCGGACTCCCGTTACAGCAGCTATCGTCATGATCTCTATAGTAACGATGATAAACATAACCCAAGTTCACGGGTTAACAGTTCAATAACACAACACAACACAATGAAACATGGCGGATAGCAAGAAAAAGTGCAGACAGTAAAATGTAAATTGCATAAATGATGGATTTATTCCTTCAGAGATCAACAGTGGTTTACCTATGTGCCTGCTCTGAGATCACGTTTTCTCTAATGAGGCCATGAAACCCTCACGGTTACAGGAACATTCATTTAAAAAACATCCTGACAAGGCATCCAAAGATCCGGCCTACTCCAGTCTCTGAGGGATCACCGTTCAAGGCGTCCTACAATCAACATCCTGTTCGCCCGGAACGTCAATCAAAGTGAAAGCGGGATGTTGGCGTCTTACAATATAGCTTACATCAAGTCTGGTGATGTGTTTAGCGATTGGTCTGATAGTTAACTGTTACTCACTTGATTATTCAGGTGATGTGAATATGTTATTCATGTGATATGCGCATGATTTTTGTGCATGATAAAATTACACATCTTGTAGCCTACATTTAATGTTACTTTTGATTAAAAAAAAACGACGACGGGGGGGGGCACTGCTGGTGTAGTGTATCAGTTAATCCACCAGACGAGTCGGTGACGCCCACCAGGTCATGTGACTCTACCTGTTCTCTGCAGAGTGCTCTTCCCATAGGCCAGGTACTTCTTCAGCCAATCAACACACTCCTTGGTGTAGTAGTTCTTCCTGTATTGATTCAGAGCTCTATCCTGATCCAATCTCAGTTTGGTGGAGACAGCCTGACGTACTGGAGCGACCCAGGTCAGGGTCTTCAGGTCAAACGCTAGGAAGTCCTCTCCATCGTAGGCATACTGTTCATGACCATCAGTAGTATCATCCTCATCATCCCATTCACAGCCATACATCCTCTGAAACACCTGGGCACCTGGGCACCTGAGAGAGAGAGAGAGAGAGAGAGAGAGAGAGAGAGAGAGAGAGAGAGAGAGAGAGAGAGAGAGAGAGAGAGAGAGAGAGAGGTTAACTGTCTGTCTGTAGGTTAACTGTCTGACTGTCGGTAGGTTAACTGTCTGTCTGTAGGTTAACTGTCTGTCTGTAGGTTAACTGTCTGTCTGTCGGTAGGTGAACTGTCTGTCTGTCGGTAGGTGAACTGTCTGTCTGTCGGTAGGTGAACTGTCTGTCTGTCTGTCTGTAGGTTAACTGTCTGTCGGTAGGTGAACTGTCTGTCTGTCTGTAGGTTAACTGTCTGTCTGTAGGTTAACTGTCTGTCTGTCTGTAGGTTAACTGTCTGTCTGTCTGTAGGTTAACTGTCTGACTGTAGGTTAACTGTCTGTCTGTCTGTAGGTTAACTGTCTGTCTGTCTGTAGGTTAACTGTCTGTCTGTATGTTAACTGTCTGTCTGTCTGTCGGTTAACTGTCTGTCTGTCTGTAGGTTAACTGTCTGTCTGTCTCTAGGTTAACTGTCTGTCTGTAGGTTAACTGTCTGTCTGTCTGTAGGTTAACTGTCTGTCTGTCTGTAGGTTAACTGTCTGTCTGTCTGAAGGTTAACTGTCTGTCTGTCTGTCTGTAGGTTAACTGTCTGTCTGTCTGGGTGCTGCTCTAGAGGTATTATGGGATGCCCTCTGTGGTCAGTACTGTGGCCTCTGGACATGTGGGTATGTTGGTAGTCATGGAAACGTGTGTGTGTGCTCCTGCGTGTGTGTGTGTGTGTGTGCTCCTTTGTGTGTGTGTGTGTGTGTTAGGGCTGTCACTTTTTATTCAAAGTTCGAATATTCGTTTGAAGGTGGGGTGAAAAGTTCGAATTCGAAGTGTAATTCTCCATTCGAACTGTCTGGCTGCCGTCTCATAAGAACTTCAGACCGTTTTAAGTAGTCTGCTTTCGATCCAGCAGAGGGCGCGCTAAAATTGTATATCAGTTTGACCTGTTGCCGACCCTCTTGGTCTGGCTATCTGTATCGAATGTTGAATCAACATTCGATACAGATAGGCCAAGAGGGCTTTGAAACAAAACGTAACTGAAGAGAACGCGAACCGAGATACAGCTATTAAAAAATTGCTATTAAAAATGGAGAATTGCGAGGAGTACAATGCTGAGCGGACCATACCGACACCATCACATTTAAAAAGCAGCGTATGGAAGCATTTTGGCTTTTACACCGTGGGTGGAAAAGTCACAAACAAAGACAAGGCCGTTTGTCGTCTTTGTAAAAGAGAGCTGTCGTACTTATCGACAACATCAAATTTGCGCACTCATCTGCTAGCTTACCACCGAAATGTAGCAGCAGAGGAACAACTGCCGAGCGGAGCAGCACAGAGTGTACAGCCGCGCGAGTTATTGTTAATGTGTAAAAGACAGCCGCACTTGTGTGTCGGATTTTCCTCTTGTTGTGTTCACAAATGTGTTATCAAAGATGTGTTTTTATCCTGTGCTGTTATGAATTCAGTAGGTATACGTGATTTCCACAAGAAATAAAAAGAGCAACATAAAAAATCAAGACTGTTGTCGTGTTCTATAATTAATTTGAATACCATTCAAATTAATTATGGACATTCGAAATTCGTTCGAATTTCATTTTTGGAAAAAGTGACAGCCCTAGTGTGTGTGTGTGCTCCTGCGTGTGTGTGTGTGCTCCTGTGTGTGTGTGTGTGCGTGTACATATATAATGTATGAACATACCTCCCGTCTGGTTGAAGCGCTTCTTAGCCGTCTCTACGTTGACCTTGTAGACCTGCTGCTCACCCTGATATCTTCCAGTCTGCCACTCCCAGTAGTCTGGGTCCTCTGTGATGACCTGGTCCATCCAGGCCTGTTTGGGTACGGCTCTCTCACTGACGCTGTCATAGTGAAACATCTGAACCTCATCCACCATCCCAACAGACACAAACTCTGGAAAGGATGAGAGGCCAGACGACACCGTGTCGAAATACCTCAGAGAGTGAATCACTGTGGACAGACAGACAGACAGACAGACAGACAGACAGACAGACAGACAGACAGACAGACAGACAGGTTAATGCTGTACATCACTTGACACATGCACACACGTACACACACACACATGCACTCCACACATGCAGCCACACACAGACAACCAGCCCCCCCTACCTCCCCCCCCGAGTAGGGTCCAGCTGCAGCCCCGGAGAACAACACCCTGGCGTGACAGAACACCCTGGCGTGACGGAAGTACTGTGGCTGGACGGAAGTTACCTCCGATTATTTTCTATAGACAAATAAACGTATGTATCGCTTGAATTAACATAAACAAGAAATGTTCTGCTCCTGGCCACCGGAGCAGAAAAGTGTCTGTTTCTCCTGGGGAATATCTAATAGGCTACTAAAACCTAGCCTGTATAAAAACAAGGCTATTACTATAATAAGTCATGCAATCTTAGACCATAACGAATACCACAACCAACTGTGAAATGTTACTGTAATTCAATAGTGATCAACTTATACATTTTCTTTGAATTATTATAAAAAATAGAAAATAATAATAAATAGGTCCCCTATAGTGTGTTTATCCTATTGTGCATTTATCTTAAACCAAAGCACTCATGCCTACACAAAGACTCATTCCACACAAAACCAGTTCACTTTGAAACATGGATACATTTAATTAGAAGATAAGCTTCGCAATATCAGGTTATGGGTAGTATTTAAATATATTGATAGTAACTTTTATTTTCTTGCCCAACTTTACGATACTAATCTCTGTTATTCTAGTCGTCCAACCGCCAAACAAATGGCGGTTGGACTACTTCAACCAGTCTTCAGACTGAAGCGAAAAAGAGAAGTGAATGACGTTTCCAGTGACAGAATACAAATAATAGATCCTCCTCCTCCATCCACCTCTCTGTGCCCCCTGCCCGCCTCAGCACTATGGGGGGCAGAGCCTTCAGTCGCTCTGCTCCCCAGCTCTGGAACTCTCTACCACCCGACCTCCGAAACTGTGACTCTCTCCCCATTTTCAAAGCACAACTAAAAACCCACCTGTTTCGGACTGCCTACTCTCTCTAACCTCCATGCTTCCTGCCATTCTGCCCTATGTATTTTAACTTATTATGTTGTCCTTTCTATGTCTATTTTATCACGTTTTTTGTATATTTCATTGTGTGTTTTATTGTGTGTGATGTACAGTGTCCTTGAGTGACCTGAAAGGCGTTTTTATAAATAAAATGCATTATTATTATTATTATTAATATATTTTATAGGCTTAATATTAAGTCCAGAACAGTCTCCCAGCAGGGAGTCAGAGTCCAGTCTCACAGCAGGGAGTCTGAGTCCAGTCTCACAGCAGGGAGTCTGAGTCCAGTCTCACAGCAGGGAGTCAGAGTCCAGTCTCACAGGTCAAGTCAAGTCTCTCCAGCTCTGCTTTCACACATATTAGTTCAGATTCATAATGACTTTTGTTAAATTAATTCAGCAATAAGAATGTTATTTTATCCATAGAATGTGAACTATTCTAATGTTGTTTCAGACTGGACAGTCCCTGTGTCTCTTTAATAACCTGCTCAGGGTTGTTGGCCGAATTCTGCTCTGTTGACAAGTGATTGATGAGGACGCATCGACTCTGTGGGCAGCTATGGGATTAACACATTATTACCCAGCATACATTTGGAGGCGATACGCCTGCGTCTGTATGTTTTAACGTTAAGTGTTAGTGGGAAAATAAAACAACTATTCATTCAACACAAAGTTCACCGTACAAAAATTCTTTATTTATTTAATAGTTCGGTTGCAATCTCATTCTCCACCTAAAACAGCTGCTTAATAACATCTGTGATGTATTTGTAAGTGTATTGGTTACTTTATAAACCAACGGTAGATTACATTGAGAATTATCCACCCGCAACAGCAAAAACTGCATAATAACATCAGTAAATATCAGTAACAGTACATTAGTTACTTTATAAACCAACTGTAGATTACAAAGCATTATCTCAAACAGCAACCTTTATACATAATACTGTACACCAGTTGTAGGCCCATCCTGCCCCGTCTTCCTCTGCTCTCATCTCCTCCACTAGAGGGCAGTCACGGCCTGTGAACGCAGAGTGACAGTGGGAGGGGTTATCTCCTCTGAGCCATAAAGTGGGAGGGGTTATCTCCTCTGAGCCATAGAGTGGGAGGGGTTATCTCCACTGAGTCATAAAGTGGGAGGGGTTATCTCCACTGAGTCATACAGTGGGAGGGGTTATCTCCTCTGAGCCATAGAGTGGGAGGGGTTATCTCCTCTGAGTCATAGCTGCTCATGTTACAATGGGGCGTCTTTATGAGATCTTATTTTTTGGTATTGTTGTCGCTCATGAATGCTTCAAATTCGTCTATCATGCGGCTCTGGCCAAGGCGATTCTTGACCAGTAGTCTATGAAGTTTGTTTATTCTTTCTAAGTCATTAGTACTGATATCAAATAAATCCCGTGGTCGTCTGAAAGAGAAAGTGACTCTTTCCTCCGCGTGGGTTCAGACGAGGCGACGCGGGCTGGATATCGGTTTACTAGACTGAACATTTATCAATTACTGCTGAAGTCTAATGTGACAGGATATATACACACTGTAGGTCCTCTTGTACCAGGAAACTACGTAGATGGGGTCTGTGTGAGAGTGAGTGAGTGAGTGAGTGAGCGAGCGAGAAGGGGAGAGTGCGTGTGTGTGCAGTGTGGGTATGTTTGTTTTGTGCAACAGGAGTCAGGAGACAAGATGGAGGCAATTTAACATACAGTTCATTACACGCAACACAACATTGTAAAATAATCTTGTATCTTTAAAATATAACTATTAATCTATTACTGTGATGAAATTCCGTTAACATATGAATGTTAATCTATTACTGTGATGAAGTTCCGTTAACATATGGCTGTTAATCTATCACTGAGATGGATTATTGTTTAAGTATTACTATTACTGTGATAAAGTAGGTTGCTGATAATATATAACTTTCAACATATGACTCTGAATAAGTATTGTAAAGTGGTAAAGAACTGACTGTGGTCAGAGGTTGGGCCTCAGGAGCCGGATTCTGCCCCTCAGTGTTCTCAGAGCAGCTGTCAGAAGAACCTGGGATGTAGCAGAATGGGAGGAGGTGAGGTCATGAGCTAGATGTATCTAGATCTATAGAGCTGTATAGTCCAGTGAGATAGATGGATCTAGATCTATAGAGCTGTATAGTCCACTGAGCTAGATGTATCTAGATCTATAGAGCTGTATGGTCCACTGAGCTAGATGGATCTAGATCTATAGAGCTGTATAGTCCAGTGAGCTAGATGGATCTAGATCTATAGAGCTGTATAGTCCACTGAGCTAGATGTATCTAGATCTATAGAGCTGTATAGTCCAGTGAGATATATGTATCTAGATGCTTCCAGATCTTCAGAGCTGTATAGTCCAATGAGCTAGACAAGTCACCAAGGTCTCTGTATTGGTAGTAGCATTAATCATAAGAGCAGAACTGCAATAAAACATATTTTACTCACCAACTGGTTTGTGACGCTTATCTGAATCTCCTCTGAGCCATAAAGTGGGAGGGGTTATCTCCTCTGAGCCATAAAGTGGGAGGGGTTATCTCCTCTGAGTCATAAAGTGGGAGGGGTTATCTCCTCTGAGCCATAAAGTGGGAGGGGTTATCTCCTCTGAGCCATAAAGTGGGAGGGGTTATCTCCTCTGAGCCATAAAGTGGGAGGGGTTATCTCCACTGAGCCATAAAGTGGGAGGGGTTATCTCCTCTGAGCCATAACTGCTCATGTTAAAATGGGGCGTCTTTATGAGATCTTATTTTGTGGTTTTGTTGTCGCTCATGAACGCTTCAAATTCGCATATCATTACGGCTCTGGCCAAGGCGACTCTTGACCAATAGTCTATGAATGGAGTTTGTTTATTTTTTCTAAGTCATTAGTAGTGATATCAAATAAATCCCGTGGTCGTCTGAAAGAGAAAGTGACTCTTTCCTCCGCGTGGGTTCAGACGAGGCGACGCGGGCTGGATATCGGTTTACTAGACTGAACATTTATCAATTACTGCTGAAGTCTAATGTGACGAGATATATACACACTGCAGGTCCTCTTGTACCAGGAAACTACGTAGATGGGGTCTGTGTGTGTGTGTGTGTGTGTGTGTGTGTGTGTGTGTGTGTGTGTGTGTGTGAGCGAGAGAGAATGAGAGAGAGAGAGAGAGAGAGAGAGAGAGAGAGAGAGAGAGAGAGAGAGAGAGAGAGAGAGAAGGGGACAGTGTGTGTGTGTGCAGTGTTGCTATGTTTGTTTTGTGCCACAGGAGTCAGGAGACAAGATGGAGGCAATTTAAAATACAGTTCATTACACGCAACACAACATTGTAATATAATCTTGTATCTTTAAAATATGACTGAATATATGTTAATCTATTACTGTGATGAAGTACTGTTAAAATATGATTATTGTTAAAGTATTACTATTACTGTGATAAAGTAGGCTGCTGATAATATCTAACTTTTAACATATGACTCTGAATAAGTATTGTAAAGTGGTAAAGTACTGACTGTGGTCAGAGGTTGGGCCTCAGGAGCAGGATTCTGCCCCTCAGTGTTCCCAGAGCAGCTGTCAGAAGAACCTGGGATGTAGCAGAATGGGAGGAGGTGAGGTCATGAGATAGATGTATCTAGATATATAGAGCTGTATAGTCCATTGAGCTAGATGTATCTAGATCTATAGAGCTGTATAGTCCAGTGAGCTAGATGTATCTAGATCTATAGAGCTGTATAGTCCAGTGAGATAGATGTATCTAGATCTATAGAGCTGTATAGTCCAGTGAGATATATGTATCTAGATGTTTCCAGATCTCCAGAGCTGTATAGTCCAATGAGCTTGACAAGTCACCAAGGTCTCTGTATTGGTAGTAGCATCAATCATAAGAGCAGAATTGCAATAAAACATATTTTACTCACCAACTGGTTTGTGACGCTTGTCTGAATCTAAGGATCAAGAGAAATGATTAGTGTTGTAACAGTGGTGAATATCCTCATGTTATTATACTTTCATATTCTTAATGCCACAACATCTCTGTGGACATTGGAGAAGGTTCATCATTCAGAGGTGGAGAGGTTTCTACCACCAGACCTCCAGTGTATGAAGACAACCAATCCGATTCTAGGAAGGGGACAGGAAGTAAGAGCAGGTGGAGATCAGGTGTTTGTCCTCCTGGAGAGTTTGATCCACTCACCGTTCCTCTTCTGGTACACAAAGACTCCAACAGCAGCAGCAGCAGCAACAGCAGCAGCAACAGCGACACCAACGAGGATGAAAACAAGGAGGTGACTCTTGCCTTGAAGGTAAATCAAGAAAATAAAATCAGGTGTGTAATAATAGATGTTATTACAGACCCTCCCCCGTCCAGCCCTCCATCATTGAACCACATGTCTACGGTCACGTGATGCTACACAACGTCAGTGTAACTATTCCTCTAAAATGTGTTCTGGAGCTCAGGGTCACTCAGGGACTGATCTGAGCCTAGCCCTTTTCATGGAACTCATTTACCCACAATCCACCACCTCCATCCTCTCCAACACCAGTCTTACCCCCGTTGGTCCTGATGAGGGCGGGGTCCAGGGGGGTGGAGATGTCCTCGATGCCTTTCAGCTGGACCACACACTCGTACCTCCCCCAGTCCTCCTGTGGGACGGCCGTGAGGTCCAGGTCCACGCTGACCTGGAAGGTCCCGTCGTGGTTGGGGAGGACCTCCCCGGGGTCCACCTGCTCATGGAGCTCCTGGCCGTCTCTCCTCCAGAACACCACCACCCTGTCAGGGTAGAAGCCTGTAGCATGGCACACCACTGGGGAGGAGGGGCTCCTCTGGAGCAGAGACACCCGCGGACGCTCTGGAGAGAGAGGGCGGGGGGGGGGGGGGGGGGGGGGGGAGAGAGGGGTGGGGGGAGAGAGTGGGGGGAGGGGGGGAGGGAGAGAGAGAGAGACAGAGACAGAGAGTCCGGTCGTCTGTCTGTGGTTTCTTTCTACAACCGACACAGAGCCCCCTCCCCCCCCCAACCAAAACCCAGGGAGGAGGTCCCAGAATAATATCAGAAAAACATTTGTTGCTCTATTTTTAATTTGTGATTAATATCTTATTATTCTTAAGGCACTGATGGAAGCATTAATCACTAATAAAACAAGAAATCATCGGCTGAACACACGAGAACATTCAGTTGGATCCACTGAGTTGTTTATTGCAATTATGCTTCACTATCAAATGAGACAGAAAAATAGTCCCTCACATGAACACAATAAACACAAGGACTAAAACAATAGAAGCAGCAGACTTTACAAATCATCAACAGGTGTGCACGTATCTTTAATAACTGAACATGTTCTGCAGCCACTTGGTTCCAAACAGAACCCAAAAAAATCAAGATTCAGCCTAAAGTAATTTACAACATGCAACATTATCCCATAGACCACTTGGTTATTAAGAATAAAACATAAAATCTGCTTTAAATCAGATTGTAAATCAGGATTATGACAAAAATGATGATATAAGAGCCCTTAAGACCAAAACTGGTGAAGTCTGAAAATATACAAAGATGAACCATCAATAGGTATTTTATATACATTACAAATAATAAATGTGCTTATCTAACTATGGGAGATCTTAAAAGTATTTTCATGGTTTATCATGCTATACTTTAAAGAACAGACAGACAGACAGACAGACAGACAGACAGACACAATGTAATTGTGTGTAAACACAGACACTGAGTCATCAGTCCTCTCTGTGCGTGCGTGCGTGCGTGCGTGCGTGTGTGTGTGTGTGTGTGTGTGTGTGTGTGTGTGTGTGTGTGTGTCCTCCTCCCCCGCGCCCGTTTTCTTTTTCTACAACCGACGCCCCCCCCCCCCCCTCTACCGCTGAGGGATCACAGAGACGCTGCCCCCCCACACCTCTACCCCCACCCCCGGGAGGAGGTCCTCCTGGGTGAAGGAGGACCAGAAGGTGTGGATGTGTGTCAGTGTGTCTGAGGACCCTCCTCCACCTGGGGACACTCTGTAGAAGGACAGAGAGCCAGCAGGCCGGTCCAGATACACTCCTACTCTGGTGGAGCCAGCGGGGGGGAGAGGGAGGACTGTCTCTATACCGTTGTACCGGGCAGAGTAACGACCACCATAACAATAAAGAACCCAGGACTTGTTGTTCCCTCCAAGCAGGCTGTCATCACCCACTCCTCTCCTGGTGATTCCTCTGTATGTCACTCCTATAACAGCAGCTCCATCCCACTCTACCTCCCAGTAACAGCGGCCAGTCAGAGCCTCTCTACCCAACACCAGGGGCCAGTAGTCAAATCTGTCTGGGTGATCCGGACACGACTGGTCCTCTTCAGCCCACGTCACCTTCCTGTTGTCCTCAGACAGAGAGAGTCGTCTGTGGGCCGTGTTGGGGTCCAGTGTGAGGTCACAGGCATCTGAGGGAGAACCAGACATGATGAGCTGCTGAACCGCTCTTCATCCTCATCATCATCACTAGTACTGTTCTCCTGCGCTCTATGTACATATACATAGATATGAACACATACATGCATATACATATGTACACATTCATAGATACACACACCTCAACAACAACGTTATGAAAACAACGACAATATTATGAACAGATCAACAACAAACATCTCTCCTTGGATCCAGGCTGCTCTTCTTCTTTTTATTCTCTTTCAGACTCTTTTTGTGATCGCTCTCTCTTCTTCTTCAGCCCCCCCCCCCCCTCATCCCTCTCCCCCTCAGCCCCTCCCCCTCACCAACCCCCCCCCCCCCCCCCAGCCCCTCCCCCTCACCAACCCCCCCCCCCCCCTCAGCCCCTCCCCCTCACCAACCCCCCCCCCCCCTCATCCCCTCCCCCTCCCCAACCCCCCTCAGCCCGGTCACACCCCTCCCCCCTCAGCCCCTTCACCCCCCCTCCTCCCCACAGCCCCCCCTCCCCCTCACCGGCCCCTCAGCCCGGTCACCCCCCCTCCCCCTCTCCCTCAGCCCCTTTATCCCCCCTCCCCCTCCCCCCTCAGCCCGGTCACCCCCCCCCCTCAGCCCTGTCACCCCCCCCCCCCCTAGTCCTCCCCCTCAGCCCGGTTGCCCCCCTCCCCCCCTCCCCCTCAGCCCTGTCACCCCCCCCCCCCCCCCCTAGTCCTCCCCCTCAGCCCGGTTGCCCCCCCCTCAATGTAACAATGTAATACCTGCTGGGTTTTATACAAGTAGGTTTAACTGTGATGGTCGACAGTATTAATATACGGAAGATACATGAGGTCAGCCATCATCTTCATTCCCAGTAGGATGTGACCTCACTTCCTGCTGTGTGGATGGACTTCCCGTCTCAATAGTGAGTGTGTGATGTGATGAATCAAACAGACACTTACACTTCTTAAGAGCTGGTTTCAGCCTCCACACTCCACCGTGCTCCACACTGGGGGGGAAACAAAGTGAGAGCAGCATGTTGAAACATTCACCTTCATCATCTGCCGTCTCATCACGTTCTACACAACATGAGTGACAGCTGCCTCTTCAAACCACTTCATCTAGCAGCATGAATCCTAGTAGGAGACTTTGTCCCTGAGTGGTGAGCTGTCCTCTCCATGCCTGAGAGTGTCCAGTCTCCAGCGTGGATCCTCCAGTCCAGCAGAGAGCAGCGCAGCTCCAGAGTCTCCTGGGTGATTGTAGCTCAGGTCCAGCTTTCTCAGATGGGAGGGGTTGGAGCTCAGAGCTGAGGCCAGTGAAGCACAGCCTTCCTGTGTGACCAGGCAGCCAGACAAGCTACACACACACACACACACACACACACACACACACACACACACACACACACACACACACACACACACACACACACACACACACACACACACACACACACACACACACACACACACACGTGTAAAATCCTGTGTTTTTCCAGTCTGCCAACCACTTAGTGAAAGTCCTACTCCAAACACAGGTGGCGTTGCCTTGATGACGTAGAAGGTCCTTTTATGAAGCACTTCCTGGTCCATTGTAGGGACCATATTTGTGGATAAAGAATTAGCAATTAAGATAATGAGTACTGGATATTAGGGGGTTACAAAAAAATGTAAACGTTTACACAACCCCTACTTTTTCGTGTACACGGTTAACAGTTTCTTTATTAATTAATGGACCGCAGTCGCGCTATAGGGGGATTATTTGTTTATCGATGTGCGAGCAGAATGATCGCAAAAAATAACTTTTGTTTGACCGGTTGCCGTGGTTATCTCCACGTGGTTCATTTGCAGTTGCGGTGTTAATTAGGATGTTTTCAGCTTACTGTTACATTAAACTGTATAAGAAAACGCGGTTATATGCTAGTATAGACCCTATAGTATCGGTGGTATAAAGGCTGGGACGGATTTCAAATTATAAATATGTACACTTTATGTTGAAAGTATAGACCGTCGCTATTCCCATTGAAACGAATGGTGCGGTGATTATTCTTCAAAACGAGAGCTGGTAAATTGGGAAAAATGAATTAAACTGTAATCAGACAACGCGGTTATATGCTATAGACCAGTGGTTCTCAATCTTTTTTGAGCAAACCTGACCTTACCCTGATCCTCTGGGCCCCCCCCCCTATCATTTATTTTTAATAAACTAACAACCCCACTCACACTCGTGTTATATTGCTTAAAGCTATTAATGCATCGTTTTTCATTGATTTTGCGGTGGTCACTAGTAGCAATGAATGCCCTCTGAGTCGGTTTTGGTGAAAGAAATATTAAAATAGTCATGACATGCAAATGTCTCACTTCTGATTGGCTAACGGCACTGTCCATCACTGCAATAAACCCAATTAAAATTCGAGAGCGACGAGAGAGAGAGACTAGAGGGACAGAGACAGAGACAGAGACAGAGAGAGAGAGAGAGAGAGAGAGAGAGAGAGAGAGAGGCCTCGTCTCCCGTCATCCTAGACCGGGACCACGGCACTCCCGCGACTCCCGTGCCCCGTGAACGAATGAATGAATGGCCCGGGAACCAAGGATACCGTGGCCAGGGCAACTTGGGCCCCACGAAAACAGATTGCGCACAGAGGGGGGGGGGGGGGTTGTGTTATGTTACGCAGGGGTACCAATTTGTTGATATTTTCATCTAGTGTTGAACAGTGCACAATGAACAGTGAAGGTAACAAACTCTTAAAAAAGAACGTGAATTTGAACAAGTGAAAAATTAACTAATAATATATAATAATATATTGAACTAAACTTGAAGTAACATCTATCAAGTGTAAACATGCACAATATGTCAGTTTGGCGCGTTTGTGAGGCCACAGAATAGGGTACATTTCATTTTAATCAGTGGGAGCCCTGTGCTTGTTTCCCTGCAACAAGAAGGTTCCATCTGGGGCTGATGGAAGACAGTGTTTGTAATGTCTAATCGATTGCAGAATTTTGTTTTAGTTGCAGTCATTGCGGAAAACCCGGTCTTGCATAGGTACGTGGTGGGAAATGGAAGCAACGTTATCAGCGCTTTTATGGATATCTCGGGATAATCCGCTTTGGTTTTGATCCAAAAACCCGCCAGAGAGGTTTGCTCAAACACACTTTTAAGACCACCATCATTTGCTGTTTCGATCAATTGATCTTCCTGCTGCACGACAAGTGGTTCGGGACATTGACAAATAGGTTGCGGATCCACTCATTTGTTCGCCTTGGAACTTTGGAGGATGGGAAGTGAGGTTCGAATTCATTTGAAAGCGAACAAGGTGATCGCGCACCAGCTGCGAGAGAATGGGCCCTGCCTCAGTCTCTCCCAAAATCCCCACTAATGTTTGGAACATATCGAATACTCCCCTGTCCACTCGTTATCCCCACTAATCAAGCTTGGCTTTAAATGCAGCAATTTTATCTGCGAGTTTAAAGACAGTCGTTATTCTTATGATTTACTAACCAGTTACACATGTACACGTGTACCCGTGCACACCCCCACTGGATATATTAAGCTTTAAAACACGTTTTTTTTATATCTTTCCAGAGACCCTCTAAAATGTTTCTGTTGAGGCTTTCAGGGGGTCTGAGGTGTCCAACTAGGGGTAACACCCTCCAAAGACCCCCTGCACTAAACTATCACCGTCCCGTATACGGGGGACAGTGGGGGGGCAATATAATTATATTCTGAGCTCATTTTTATAATTGATAGGTTGCAGGCATATGGATGCATTACAATATCCACCTAATCAAATGGTGTTAAATCTCCAATGATACAAAATCACGGATGTGGTCATCACAGGTACTGAGTTATAAGATGAGTTATATAACCGTCCTCTGATGTGGAACTTGTGGTGTAACTGTTTGACCATTGAGTAAAACTGACCTGAGAGTTTCCAGTGTACAGTGTGGACTCCCCAGTCCAGCAGAGAGCAGCTTCACTCCTGAATCCTGCAGATCGTTGGAACTCACGTCCAGCTCTCTCAGACTACAGGAGTTGGAGCTGAGAACTGAGGCCAGAGCTTCACAGCATCTCTCTGACAGACGACAGCCATTCAGCCTGCACACACATAACACAATATGTTAGGGACTGTGATTAGAATGACCGACATCTTTTACTTTAAACTTAATGGAGGATTTTTCACTTTTTTTCAGGAGCACTCGTGCCCCCAAGTTAAAAAATGTAGGAGCACAATAGGTTTTTGTTTAGAACATTTATCAGCCTGCAGAAATTGCACACACCAACAGCACCAATTTACTAAAGCAAAATTAAGACTAATAAATAGGGAGATGACATTTAGGCTACACAAAACAGCACCAATTTCGGCTTCCACCGTACCAGGGTTATTGGGCTGGGACTGGGTTCGATTTATATAGAAATCGGGAAAGCGAGAATGCCTAGTGGACTCGATGTGTTTCACCACAGCATCGCGTATCAGATTAGGGTTCCCCGTTATGAACAGAGAGGAGCCTGCCATTGCCGATGGGGCTTCCTTACAAAATGTACAGACTTGGCATCATAAACTAGCCACCCGAAATCCTTCAACCAGTCGGGGGTTGAATTTGTAGACTTTATCGACTACAGTAACAGCATTAACTTTCTCCACGCAGTCTATTCATAATATTGTAATGACCACGGAAAAGGCAGTGAATGAAGTATGATTAGACAGCGATTTAGATACCTAATAAACCGTTGGGACACACAAGACTGGTAACCATAGCAACGTAGGTAAACAAACCCGCTAAACCCTCCCGTAGCGCTCCCCGCGCTACGGCCATCCGGAGGCGCACAGAGCTTTTGGCCGTGATATTATATATACAATACAATTATAATATATTATATACTATTCTATATAGAGCTCGGGGAGTCGCAAACGGCAACAATCACTTTCTCCTCCATGCTGCGGTTCACCCCGGACTGCACTGCAGGGAACGGTTGGCAGGTTGAAAACTGATTGGCTGTTACGTTACACACGTCACTCAGTGGCCACGCTGTTACGTTACACACGTCACTCAGTGGCCACGCTGTTGAACGCTGATTGGCTGTCATCACGCGAATGTCGCGGCAAAGTTTCAACTCGAGCAAAAGTGGCGTGCTGCAAATCCACCTGAAATCCACGTGAACGCGCTCGCCAGTGCCGGGCAAAAGTGTCGCGATGCAAATAGAATCGCTGCTTTGTATGGAATCGTTTCGCCCCTTCGCGTTTGGTGTGAACGCACAGTATAGTGCGCTGTGGAGAAGTCACTCGCACGCGTGCTCCTGTTTTGTTTTCCTCGTTCGCACACCGAAATGTTCACTCGCAAATGCGAGTGAAATGGGCGCACTGTAGAGCCCTGGATGAAGTAGTTCCACCAAGCTAAATTGTTCCCCTTTCAGTAAATGCAGCTCTCTGAAAGTGAGGAGAAATGTAAAGTGTATGTCGTGGTTGGCTTGTTCTTCAGCCCAGTCCAGGAAATCTGCTCAATGTCCTCTGATGTAGAACTTGTGGTGTAACTGTTTGAGATATTGAGTGAAACTGACCTGAGAGTTTCCAGTGTACAGTGTGGACTCCCCAGTCCAGCAGAGAGCAGCTTCACTCCTGAATCCTGCAGATACTTGGTACTCAGGTCCAGCTCTGTCAGTCTACAGGAGTTGGAGCTGAGAACTGAGGCCAGAGCTTCGAAGCATCTCTCTGACAGATGGCAGGCATTCATCCTTCAAACAAACAATAAAAAACAACATGTTAGGAACAGTGATGCATTTCTTATTTGAAATTTGTCATAAGACATGTTTTATTAGTTTAATTAAATTTCAATACAGTAGATCTTGATCAAAATATGACTTACTTAGAGTTCAGATAACTAAATATTTAACATAACTCCTGAAAATGACCATAAAAAGAGGCAGTTCTGACTTCCGGTATGCTAATGAGGCGATAGGTAGCAAACGAAAGGCGCTCGCGACCAATTGAGCAAAAAAACTAAAAAGAAAACTAAAGCTACAACTCGAACTTTGAATAATATAGATCATGAGTATTTCTCAAAGTGGAAAGGTACAAGAGAAAAAGAAGAAAGCAGACGGGAGATATGCACAACGAGGTAGAGACAAACAGGTGCTCCGGGCTAGCGCAGAGGTAGCTAGCAATGCCGACCAACCTAGCTGGGTGTCTGAGCTACAGGCTAGCTTACAGGCTGGTCTAGACAAGATACAGGCTTAAATGGATATAGCCCAGTACAGAATGGATGCCAAATTGGACAAAATTGGCAAGCAAATGGAGGAGATGAAGCAGGGGATGGAAGCCTCGGAGAGGAAACCAATAGAAAATTCGAATCCGCGGACGTTTACATGCGGGCACAAAATAAAGTAATTGAGATCGTAGAAGAAGGTACAGTTGAGGTGGAGGACTGGACTTCAGAGGTACAGGACATTCTCACTACTTCACTCGAACAACAAAGTAGGCTACAAGAGAAATTAACCGACTTGGAAGGGAGGTCAAGGAGAAGCAATATTCAAATCTGGGGGCTGAAGGAAGGGGTTGAGGGAGACTCGGCTGCTGATTACGTGGATAAATTGATTGGGAATGTTGGAGGATATTGAATTGGATATTCAAAGGGCACACAGAGCATTAACACCGAAACCACAACCAAACAAGCCCTCAAGAGCGATTATAGTGAACTTTTTGATGTTCGAGGTTAAAGAGAACGTACTGACGGCCTGAAAATCGATGCTGGAAGTCGAGGGACACAGAGTGAGTTTTGATCATGACTACGCAGCAGAAGTGGCGGCTAAACGTCAGAGATATGCGGTCAACAAAAAAAATCTAAAAGAGAGGGGGATTCGGTTCCAGTCCCCAAGGGACACACTCAGAGTTCACTGGACCGAAGGAGTCAAAGTATACAACGGCGCTCAGGATGCGGCGAGGGCGATGCGGGAGAGAGGACGGCAGGTCCCAGACCCGGGAGGGGAGAGACAGACACCGCTGCGGAGACTGGAGGCAGCGCCCAAGTGGACCAAAATCAGGAGATGAGCGCACGGGGGAGGATACAGGACGTGAAGCGCCACGGTGACCGATAAGTAAAGAGCACGGACACCAACACAGATTTGACTTTAGAAATGTTAAATAAAGCCTTTTGTTTCATGGCTTGACGGTCCTTTCGACACAGTGCAGTGACGTGATCATTTACAAGAGCATAAGCTGACGGACTTATAGGATCACTTGTTGTAATTGTATATTTATGTCAAGGGTTAAAAGAAATTATGGAAAATGTACACAAAGCTCTCGGCCGGGAGCTCTGGAATTTAGATGTTGGAACCTTATAGTGAGCTCTGGAGATCAACGCCTGAGGAGATCTCCGCCACTAAGAGGGCCCTCTCACTAGGAGAGGCTCTACCCCTCACCTACCAACAGGGGACAGGGGGACACATTTGAAACCCCCGAATGCCTTTGAAGTTCAAGTTCTGATTGTTAAAATTTGTTATTTTAGTTCAGCGGTCGCTGTTATTTTTTTCATATTGGGTTATGTGACATGTGGAGAACAGAAGAATGTTTTAAGAGGAATCATAATGCAACATTGGGGTATTAGAATGGTGTCATTCAATGTTAATGGTATGAACAATCCGATAAAAAGGAGGAGGTGCAGGTTATATTTTTTTCCAAGAAACACACCTGTCATCACAAGAACATGAAAAATGTAAAATATATGGACACAACAATGTGTTTTATGGGTCATTTAAGCAGTATCATAGGAGAGGGGTGGCCCCACTAACTTAAAACTCTGAAATTTGAAAAAAACTAAGAAATATGTGACGGGGAAGGAATGTGGTGGTTAAGGGAAAATGGAAAGACCAATGGTTACAATGATTAATGTGTACGCGCCACCGGAGAGCCATAAGACATTCTTTGATGTCATAGCTGTGGAAATGGATGGGATCTTGATTTGTGGGGGGACTTCAATGCGGTTCGAAATCATGACTTAGATTGGACGAGTACAAGAAAAGCTAGGACACATATCTCCAAGTACATGAACATACAAATGAAGCAACTAGGAATTATATATATATATAGAAAGATAGGCACACACTAGATAGAGACTACACACACTATTCACATCCACACTCAAATATGCTAGAATAGACTATTTTCTCATGACGATGGAGGATAAACACAGGGTAGAAGACTGTTAGATAGGTGTTACCGACTTGTCTGACCATAGTGCAGTATATCTGACGGTGAATCTAACCAGTAGGAGAAGGAACACAGTCTCGAGGTTAAATGTAGGTCTACTGAAGAAAGGAATTAGTGAAAGAAATAAAAGGGAGGTATAACCAGATATAAGGAAGAAAATGACAATGGAGAAGTGAACCCTATTATTCTGTGGGACGCTCTGAAGGCAGTAATAAGTAAGTAAGTAAGTAAGCTTTATTTGTACAGCGCCTTTCACAGACCAGGGTCACAAAGCGCTTCACAGTTAAAACAAAAACAATAACAATACACAGTTAAGAAGTACATACAAATTTAAGTTTAAAAGGCCAAGACAACTAGGTGACAAACATAGCAGCCCCAAGACAGCTAAGCAAAAGCATGAGCAAACAAATAGGTCTTTAGTTGCTTTTTGAAGGAGTCAACAGACGTTCCAGAGCCTGGGAGCAACAGCCTGGAAGGATCTGTCTCCTCTGGTCCGGAAACGAGTGTGTGGCAACGTCAACAGATTCTGATCCACAGACCTCAGAGCCCGAGTTGGGGTGTAAGGCTGGATCAGATCACTGATGTAAGGCGGAGCCTGGCCATGCAAAGCTCTGAACGTTAAAACCAAAATTTTAAAATTGATCCTGGACGAAACTGCCAGCCAATGAAGAGCTTTAAGAATAGGGGTTATATGAGTCCTCCCATTGGTGCGAGTCAGAACTCTCGCTGCAGAGTTTTGCACTAACTGCAGGCGAGACAGCTCCTTTTTGTTTAGACAAGAAAACAAACTATTACAATAGTCTAAACGCGAAGACACAAATGCATGAGTGATCAGCTCCAAGTCATTTTGTGAAACCATTTTCCTGAGTTTCGAAATGTTCCTCAGTTGAAAAAAGCAATTTTTGGTCAGCTGTTTACAGTGCTGCACTAATGACATGTCTTTGTCAAACACAACACCCAGGTTTCTTAGGCTCGGTTTGACAGACTGGCCCAAGTCACCCAGGTACTGGTTAATCCCTGGAATGGAATCATCAGGGGCAATAACCAGTGTTTCTGTTTTGTCCATATAAGGGGGAAACTCATAGCACGAACGGCACACCTCAAAAGGACCAAACTGGACCTGTATCAAAAATTAACAGGGCAACTAAAAGAGTTTGAAAAACAACATAAAAACACAAATGACCCGGAGGCACTTGCGAAGGTCAAAGAAACTAGAAGCAAGATAGACAAGATACTATTGACAGAGGTCTCCTTAAAAGATGTCCTCTTAAAGGGACCAGACCTAAATAACACTCTTCTCTGTGTCCTCATCCGCTTCCGCAGAGAGCAGGTTGACATCCGACAGATGTTTTACTGTTTCACTGTCTGTGAGGACCACCGTGACTTTCATAGATCCCTGTGGTTTGAAGATAACGACCTCACCAACCAGTGACCGAGTACCGAATGACAGTACATGTTTTCGGTAACAGCCCTTCACCAGCTGTTGCCATCTACAGCTTCAGAAGAGCAGCACAAGAGGGACAGAAAGAGCATGGGAAGGATGCTGAGCAATTCATCATGAGGAACTTCTATGTGGATGATGGACTTACCTCTTTCCCCACTGCAGGAAAAGCCTGTACACGAGCGGTGAACATTGAGGTTATAGAGAGCAGGTCAACCTCCAGTTTCATCAACGCCCTGAGAAGATTCACTGCTATTAGAGGACCTATGAGACTATTGCGCTCCGATAGAGGCACTAACTTTATTTGAGCGTGCAAAGAACTGCAGATAAACACAGAAGATCCTGAGTTGAAAGTGCATCTGCAAGACAAAGTCTGCCCCTGGTCGTTCAACCCATCACATTCCTCTCACATGGGTGGAGTGTGGGAGAGGATGATCGGTGTAGCTCGTCGCATTTTGGATGCAATTTTGCAAAAGGAAAACTGTCGCCTCACCCATGAGGTTCTTGTGACACTCATGGCAGAAGTTATGGAAATTATGAACGCGAGACCTCTAGTTCCAGTCTCTTCTGATCCTGATATGCCAGCTGTCTTCACACCTGCCATACTCCTCACTCAGAAGATTGACACAGTTTCTGCTCCACAAGGGGACATGGATCTCAAGGATCTTTATACCAAACGATGGCGAAGTCCAAGCTCTTGCTGAGACATTCTGGAGACGCTGGAGGCAAGAGTACTTGGCAACTCTTCAGTCCCGTAACAAGTGAACATCAGACAGATAAAATCTGCAAACAGGAGATGTTGTACTACTGAAGGACACTCAAGTTACGAGGAATGAGTGGCCAATGGGAACTATCGTGGGAACCATTCCCAGCCGTGATGGAAGAATTCGGAAGGTTGATGTCAAGATCATCCGACAGGGTACCCCTAAGGTGTATTTGAGACCTATTACAGAAGTGGAACTGCTCCTCAGTAGGGAGACTTAGTGATATTATAAAATATCAGGCGGGGAGTGTTCTGCCCCCACAATTAGTTTTTGCTCTAGACGGCTAGTGGTTGATAATGGTATTGCATGAGTGAGTTGTGTTTTGGCTCTCCTGTGTTACCGTAGTTAGTTATCTAGTTTAATGCAGCATTCCAGAGAGCACAGCATGTCAGTTCCTTCTCTTTTTGGTTGTCCAGAGAAAGTCTTAGTCCGTAAGTATTAATGTTTAAAGCATTTGAATCATTTCTGTGGCTTAACAATTATGTTTATTTAATTTCGGAATGATTAGATTTACTTATAAATCGCCAATGCTAATCGCGGTAGCATTTCCGATTGAATTAAAGTGTAAAATTAGCATTGAAGCTAGCAGGATTACAAAGTCTGATGTTGATGGATACTCTTGTTTAATGCTATTGCTTAGCTTATCGTAGCTTTGTATATTTTTTCAACCACTCTTCTTCTTGAGGAAATTAAAAAAGGCCCATCTGTCTCCTCAGATCCTGGGGAACTTCTACCGCTGCATCATTTAGAGCAGGGCTATTCAACCTCCTTAACAAGTGGGCCGAAAAGGAAAACCACTGGGGGTTCATGGGCCACACAGAGTAAAACAACGTGAATAAATCGCTACAAATAAATCGTTCTTAAAGTAGTGTTAACTTAATATATATGATACTACTACATGGAATAAACTTGTCAGACGCATTCCTTCCTTCTTCACTTTTAATCGTATCATAAAAGATTTTGTTCTCACATATTTAGAATTCAACAATGTTTGAATCATCACAAAACAGAACTACAGTACATATGAGACATTTTGAGCCAGTGAGTCAGTGAGAAAGATTGCACTGCCTTGTTTGCCTAGTTTGGCTCATCCTGAGACACTCATGCAGCTTCTCATAGGTCATGGAGCAACGTGCCCTTGTTCTGATGGCATATGAGAAAACCTAGACTCACACGTATCGGTTGAGCCAAACATTGTCAGAATAAGTGATGCCAGTTCCTGATTGTGGGGTACTGATACTGGCTAGTATCAGCGGGTACACACAGAAACCTGATTTGCATGCAACTATGTTTCTCCTTTATTTTATTTATTTTTTGCATGCAACCTCTTGCGGGCCAGAAAAAAAGTAAGAGGGGCCGCATTTGGCCCACGGGCCGCTAGTTGAATAGGCCTGATTTAGAGCATCCTTACCAACTGTGTCACAGTATGGTAAGGCAACTGCTCTGTCTCTGACCGGAAAGCACTGCAGAGGGTGGTGAAAACTGCGCAACGCATCATCGGTTCCTCACTCCCCAAAATCGAGGCTGTCCAGAGCAAGCGATGCCTGCGAAATGCGCGCGGCGTCTGCAAGGACTGTTCTCACCCCAACCACAGACTGTTCACCCTCCTCCCCTCCGGGAGGCGCTGCAGGTCTCTCCGGACCCAGGTTTAGGGGAAGCTTTTTCCCTGCGGCTGTCACCCTCCTAAACTCTAACCCCCCCCAACCCCCCCTCAGTGTCTGCTCCCCCCACGGCCATTCATTGTCCTAGTCCATGCTAGTTGACTGAGCAATTATCCCTCTACCAACACCCATAGTACTCTATTTTATTATACTATTTACTGCACTTATTATACCTCTATGCTGCTCTGATACTTTATAATTCATGTACAAACTACACTTTACTGCTCCTTTGCACCTCCGGTTGGTCACAAAACCTCATTTCGTTGTATTCTGCACAATGACAATGAAGTGAATCCAATCCAATCCAAAGTGATGCTGAGGCGCTGGCGGTAACAACAGAAAAATACCCCCTATGCAATCAAAACATTAACAACTTATTAAAAGTGAGTGAATCTGTTCACATGAATGGACACAGATGGATGGTACGTGACCAAGGACATTCTCAAGTCTAATAAAGGGCTCCGACCACATTTGTTAGGGTGCCACCCAATTAAAAAGTTATTGGCACCAGTAGAAAATGTGCCTAACCCCTGAGAGGACATATTCTACTGAATAATTTAGACCCGTTAACTTTCTGGAGGTAAATCTGCTCAATGTCCTCTGATGTAGAACTTGTGGTGTAACTGTTTGAGATATTGAGTGAAACTGACTTGAGAGTTTCCAGTCTACAGTGTGGACTCCCCAGTCCAGCAGAGAGCAGCTTCACTCCTGAATACTGCAATTTGCTGGAACTCAAGTCCAGCTCTCTCAGACTAGAGGAGTTGGAGCTGAGAACTGAGGCCAGAGCTTCACAGCATCTCTCTGACAGACGACAGCCATTCAGCCTGCACACACATAACACAATATGTTAGGGACTGTGATTAGAATGACCTACATCTTTTACTTTAAACTTAATGGAGGATGTGTGTAGCAACCAATAATGTTATAGTGGCCAATTAAGTAATAAATGCCAATAACATAAAAATGTAAATATAATGAAGCCAATAACTTAATAACTTGCCAACAATGTAATTAAGTTGTTGAGCCAATAACGTTATAACTTTTTGCCAATAATGTTATAACTTATTACGTTATTGGCTGCTTACTATTATTATAACAGAACCCTAAGAGTAACGTATAAATCCAAATTCACTCTTTGGTCCTTTAAGGCATCCTCTGGAGGGGGTATGAGGGTGGAGGGCTAACTGTTAGGTCAGATATTTAAGCGTTTGATGCAAGATGCAATAATAAGGCTAAGTGTGACAAATTCTCTCCAGAAATTGAAAATAAAATAAAGAGATACCTAATTTATTGCATTATTGGCTCAGTTATTACATTTTCTTAATATTTTTTATACAAGGCCAATAACGTAATAACCAGCCAATAACGTAATAAGTTATAACATTGTTGGCAAAAAGTTATAAAAGCTTTAATAAGATATGTTTTATTAATTGAACTACATTAGATCCTTAAATGTTAATTTAATAATCTGCGTAACTTTTACTTTTAACGTAATTAAGTTATTGTCTTCCATCTTTATTAGAAAAGTGGGTTAGTGGGTTTATTGTAATACATGTTATTATTGAACCTACAGATATGTTTTGTTAGTTATAACTTATATATTCTACCATTAGGTATATTGTGTTGTGTATTGTCATACATTATTATAAGTAAACCTACAGTGATCTTTTGGAGGCTTTGATCACTGGCAGCAGCATCAGAAGACCCTCCTCTGAAGCTTTGTATTTCTTCAGTTCAAACATGTCCAGCTCCTCTTCTGATGTCAGTAAGATGAAGACCAGAGCTGACCACTGAGCAGGAGAGACATGCGTTCTGAATAGACTTCCTGACGTGAGGGACTGTTGGATCTCCTCCACTAGAGAACGGTCGTTCAGCTCATTCAGACAGTGAAACAGATTGATGCTTCTCTCTGGAGAGAGATTACCATCTAACTTATGCTTGATGTAAGACACTGGTCCCTTGTTGGTCTGTGAGCTACTTCTTGTCTGTCCCAGCAGACCTCGTAGGAGAATCTGATTGGTCTCCAGAGAGAGGCCCAGGAGGAAGCGGAGGAACAAGTCCAGGTGTCCGTTCTCACTCTGTAAGGCCTTGTCCACAGCACTCTGGTAGAGGAGGAGTTCATCTTCACTGGAGGTTGGTGGTTCTTCTGAGAGCAGATTGACACCATCGTGGATGAAGGAATAAAAGACATAAAGAGCAGCCAGAAACTCCTGGAGGCTTAGATGGACAAAGCAGAACACCTTGCCCTGGTACAGCCCACACTCCTCTTTAAAGATCTGGGTGAACACTCCTGAGTACACTGAGGCTGCTCTGATATCAATGTCACACTCTACCAGGTCTGCCTCGTAGAAGATCAGGTTGCCTTTCTCCAGCTGGTTAAAAGCCAGTTTTCCCAGAGAAACGATGATCTCCCTGCTCTGTGCAGTCCAGTTTGTGTCTGTTTCAGTTAACAAACGATACTTCCTGTCCCCCTGTATGGACTGAACCCTCAGGAAGTGGCTGTACATCTGAGTCACGGTCTTGGGCGTCTCTTCTCCTATCTGGGATGTTTTGAAGAAGTCCTCCAGGACTGTAACAGTGATCCAACAGAATACTGGGATGTGACACATGATGTGGAGGCTTCGTGATTTCTTGACGTGGGTGATGATTGTGCTGGCCAGCGTCTCATCTTTGAATCTCTTCCTGAAGTAGTCCTCCTTCTGTTGGTCGGTGAACCCTCTCACCTCTGTCACCATGTCAACACAATAAGCAGGGATCTTATTGGCTGCCGCAGGGCGTGTGGTTATCCAGATGCGAGCGGAGGGAAGCAGGTCGCCCCTGATGAGGTTTGTCAGCAGCATGTCCACCGAGGTGGACTTTGTGACATCATTCCATATCTTGTTGTTCTGGAAGTCCAGAGGAAGTCGACACTCATCCAGTCCATCCAAGATGAAGACAACTTGGAACCGGTCGTATCTGCAGATTCCTGCTTCTTTGGTCTCAATAAAGAAGTGATGAAGAAGTTCCACCAAGCTAAAATGTTCCCCTTTCAGTAAATTCAGCTCTCTGAAAGTGAGGAGAAATGTAAAGTGTATCTCGTGGTTGGCTTGTTCTTCAGCCCAGTCCAGGATGAACTTGTGTGTTAAGATGGTTTTACCAATACCGGCCACTCCAGTTGTCATCATTGTCCTGATTGGTTGATCGTGTCCAGGTAAGGGTTTAAAGAGGTCTGCACATTTGATTGGTGTTCCTTCCTTGGCTGGTTTCCTGGAAGCGGTTTCAATCAGTCTGACCTCATGTTCCTTGTTGACCTCTCCACTGCCTCTCTCTGTGATGAAGATCTCTGTGTAGAACTCATTCAGAGGTGTTGAATGACCTGCTTTAGCGATTCCCTCAAACACACACCAGAACTTCTTCCTCAAATGAGACTTGATTTTATGTTGGCACTCGACAGCAGCAGCTCCTAAATGGGAAAAAAAACAGTAGACATAAGTTAGTGGATGGTGGCATCAGTTGGAACATGTCAATATTTCCTGTTGAATTATCAATTTCATGATATTTAGTGGCTGCATTACTTGTGGTCAGAAAAGCTGGTTGTGACAAAGAGTGCATGTTACAGATTCAAAATGTTCAGGACATTTCGTTTTTCCACAGCAATATGATTGGTCTAATGATAATACTAATGATAATGAATTTCTGTAAAATGAAATGCTGATATCACAAGATAGTGTTGCATCTCTTCCACTGAGTTATTCTGCTGTTGATCTGCAGCTTATGTTTAATATTCTTATTAATTATAATAATATTAATAATTACATTGAATAACATTTTATTTCAAGGCACCTTTCATGACACCCAAGGTCGCCTTAAATTCATAAAACAATCTAGGGTCACAAACAGCAAGAGCTGCATCGTCAACAGCATTATCAAAACAAGACATAAGACCCATGTAGGAGGAGGTAAGAACAGCAGTGAGGAGACCCAGGTAGGAGGGGGTAAAAACAATGAGGAGACCCAGGTAGGAGGGGGTAAGAACAGTGAGGAGACCCAGGTAGGAGGGGGTAAGAACAGCAGTGAGGAGACCCAGGTAGGAGGGGGTAAGAACAGCAGTGAGGAGACCCAGGTAGGAGGGGTAAGAACAGCAGTGAGGAGACCCAGGTAGGAGGGGGTAAGAACAGTGAGGAGACCCAGGTAGGAGGGGGTAAGAACAGCAGTGAGGAGACCCAGGTAGGAGGGGGTAAGAACAGCAGTGAGGAGACCCAGGTAGGAGGGGGTAAGAACAGCAGTGAGGAGACCCAGGTAGGAGGGGGTAAGAACAGCAGTGAGGAGACCCAGGTAGGAGGGGGTAAGAACAGCAGTGAGGAGACCCAGGTAGGAGGGGGTAAGAACAGCAGTGAGGAGACCCAGGTAGGAGGGGGTAAGAACAGCAGTGAGGAGACCCAGGTAGGAGGGTGTAAGAACAGCAGTGAGGAGACCCAGGTAGGAGGGGGTAAGAACAGTGAGGAGACCCAGGTAGGAGGGGGTAAGAACAGTGAGGAGACCCAGGTAGGAGGGGGTAAGAACAGCAGTCAGTAGACCCAGGTAGGAGGGGGTAAGAACAGTGAGGAGACCCAGGTAGGAGGGGGTAAGAACAGCAGTCAGTAGACCCAGGTAGGAGGGGGTAAGAACAGTGAGGAGACCCAGGTAGGAGGGGGTAAGAACAGTGAGGAGACCCAGGTAGGAGGGGGTAAGAACAGCAGTGAGGAGACCCAGGTAGGAGGGGGTAAGAACAGCAGTCAGGAGACCCAGGTAGGAGGGGCTAAGAACAGTGAGGAGACCCAGGTAGGAGGGGGTAAGAACAGTGAGGAGACCCAGGTAGGAGGGGGTAAGAACAGCAGTCAGGAGACCCAGGTAGGAGGGGGTAAGAACAGCAGTGAGGAGACCCAGGTAGGAGGGGGTAAGAACAGTGAGGAGACCCAGGTAGGAGGGGGTAAGAACAGCAGTGAGGAGACCCAGGTAGGAGGGGGTAAGAACAGCAGTGAGGAGACCCAGGTAGGAGGGGGTAAGAACAGTGAGGAGACCCAGGTAGGAGGGGGTAAGAACAGTGAGGAGACCCAGGTAGGAGGGTGTAAGAACAGCAGTGAGGAGACCCAGGTAGGAGGGGGTAAGAACAGTGAGGAGACCCAGGTAGGAGGGGGTAAGAACAGTGAGGAGACCCAGGTAGGAGGGGGTAAGAACAGCAGTGAGGAGACCCAGGTAGGAGGGGGTAAGAACAGTGAGGAGACCCAGGTAGGAGGGGGTAAGAACAGCAGTGAGGAGACCCAGGTAGGAGGGGGTAAGAACAGTAGTCCAACGGGGATACGAGGGGAACCCCCAGTAGGGGGTCATTACAGCAGTGTTTTGAGGAGGGATTCAATGTTATCAGGGTGTCTCTTTCAGTTCAGCTCAGAGCCCCAGCACCCACGGTGCTGAGAGCCCTAGCAACCACGGTGCTGAGAGCCCTAGCACCCACGGTGCTGAGGCGGGAGGTGGGGACGGTGAAGACCAGCTGAGGATGACGAAGGGAGCGGCAGGGCCTGTCCTCCTGGAGGAGGTCGGGGAGATAAGTGGGGGCCACATTGTGGGGGGCTTTGTCGGTGAGCAGAAGGGTTTTAAGGTCAGTCCGGTGTTGGACAGGGAGCCAGTGTAGTCGGACGAGAATGGGGTTGATGTGGTCGGGGGATTTGGTGCTGGTAATGATGATGTTTAACATTCTTTAACCTGAGACCCCCACCATTACCCTACATATCCGGATCAAACCATTTAACCTGATACCCCACAACAACCCTACATACTGGATCAAACTATTTAACACCAAAGAGGAAAGATTGTCTCCACATTGAAGTTTGAAGTCTCACATTATGTAATTTAGTCCGAAGAGAACAAATAATATTCTCCTACTGCTCATCAAAATGTGTATTTCTTGTGTTTTCAAAATAAGAGCCTCTTACCGCCCCACAGTTTGTCGGCCAGTTCCTCCTGGTTCATTTCCATCAGGCAGAGGATTGTGATGTCCACCACTCCCTGTATGGCGCGCCTCCTCTGCTCCTCCTTCTTATCATCCACCTCCTCCTCCACTCTCTGACCCTCTGAGCATTGTGGGTAATCTGAGAAGAGATCCCTCCACAGCTTCTTCAGCTCCTTGTCGAGAAAAGCGTGTGCATTCTCCTCAGCCCTCTGGAACAGAACAAACATCAAGGAGAACTTTACTCTGAACTCACTGAGGACATCAGAAGCATCTGTCCTGGATTCACGTCCTGCTGGACAAGAGATGCTTTCTAATGTTCATGGAGAGCTGAAGTCAAACGTCTCGGTGGACATTTACACACCTTGATCAGCTCTGTTTGATGTTGCAGAGACTGAGCACTGGTAACCTTTGACGTCATCTGGTGTCTTTGGGGAACACACACACACACACACAATTCTATTTCGCCAGACTTGTAGATCAGTAGAGACTGATAACAACCAAGTGGTCTGTTTTCATCGTCTGTTTGAACCCCCTACCTCTCCTCTCTGGAGGGACGTCCATCTTTAAACACCAATGGTACATCCATAGAGCGGTCACTCTTCATAGAGACACAGCTGGGTCCAGGGGAGTCTGCTCTCTGCTGCTGCTCTGGGCTACCACACACACACACACACACACACACACACACACACACACACACACACACACACACACACACACACACACACACACACACACACACACACACACACACACACACACACACACACACAGATTTGTAGATATCAGTAGTCTGAAAACAACCAAGTGGTCTGTTTTCATCGTCTGTTTGAACCCCTACCTCTCCTCTCTGGAGGGGCGTCCATCTTTAAACAACAATGGTATATCCATAGAGCAGCCACTCTTCATGGAGACACAGCTGGGTCCAGGGGAGTCTGCTCTCTCCTGCTGGACTCTACCAGAAAAACAAGAACCAGGATTTATGGACGTTCGATGGAAGCTGTATCTTTATGATCTCTGATAAATCCTCACCTCTTCTTGATAGACTGATTTCCATCTTTAAAACTAATAGGTGGATCCATAGACCAGCCACTCTTCATGGAGACACAGCTGGGTCCAGGGGAGTCTGCTCTCTCCTGCTTCTCTGGGCTTCAACACACACACACACACACACACACACACACACACACACACACACACACACACACACACACACACACACACACACACACACACACACACACACACACACACACACACACACACACCTTTTACTCAGACTAATGATGGAGTCATGATGCATCACTGCTGAGCTCTGAGAGTGACAGCAGTCACAGACAGAGAGATCCTCTTCTTACCTCTTAGCTTTGCTCCGGCGGCCATGTTCCCCAGACAGAGTGGTCTTAGAGGTAGGACCCCCCTCTTCTCTCTCCTCATCCATAGTAGACTGGAGACCTGGACACAAACACAACTCATCCATCACTTCAATTGCCTTTTGAACTTTAGCTGTTTATTGAGAGAGAAGATCTTTGCGACTGCTTCACACTAAAGCATTATGGACGTCATAGACCATCGATATGAACCCCACAACATAACCGCACTGCCCTCACTACAGTACAGATGTGTACAGCAGATGACAGATGAATTATTAAACACCTTGATACTGTAACTGTGCTTAAACTACAACACAAAAAAGATATACAATAGACTTAAAAGATTAATTGCGGTACCATTAAAGTAAAGAACGTTAGAATAATTTCTCCACTGGACCAAAGTCTGAATTCTGTCACTTTACTGAACCACAGATTCCCTATAGATCAACTGGTGAAGCTCAACACATCGATAGTCAATACGCACAAATATTAACTTTTTTAAATATCAGCACATTGAAAGGACT
>NW_021964150.1:0-45000 GCF_902167405.1 Gadus morhua | reverse complement strand
TCTATCTTACCCCCCCTCCCTCCCTCTATCTTACCCCCCCTCCCTCTATCTTACCCCCCCTCCCTCCCTCTATCTTACCCCCCCTCCCTCCCTCTATCTTACCCCCCCTCCCTCTATCTTACCCCCCCTCCCTCCCTCTATCTTACCCCCCCTCCCTCCCTCCTTCTTACCCCCCCCCCTCCCTCTATCTTACCCCCCCTCCCTCCCTCTATCTTACCCCCCCTCCCTCTATCTTACCCCCCCTCCCTCCCTCTATCTTACCCCCCCTCCCTTCCTCTATCTTACCCCCCCTCCCTCCCTCTATCTTACCCCCCCTCCCTCCCTCTATCTTACCCCCCTCCCTCCCTCTATCTTACCCCCCCTCCCTCTATCTTACCCCCCCTCCCTCCCTCTATCTTACCCCCCCTCCCTCCCTCTATCTTACCCCCCCTCCCTCCCTCCTACTTACCCCCCCCCCTCCCTCTATCTTACCCCCCCTCCCTCCCTCTATCTTACCCCCCTCCCTCTATCTTACCCCCCCTCCCTCCCTCTATCTTACCCCCCCCCTCCCTCTATCTTACCCCCCCTCCCTCCCTCTATCTTACCCCCCCTCCCTCTATCTTACCCCCCCTCCCTCCCTCTATCTTACCCCCCCTCCCTCTATCTTACCCCCCCTCCCTCTATCTTACCCCCCCTCCCTCCCTCTATCTTACCCCCCCTCCCTCTATCTTACCCCCCCTCCCTCCCTCTATCTTTCCCCCCCTCCCTCCCTCTATCTTACCCCCCCTCCCTCCCTCTATCTTACCCCCCTCCCTCCCTCTATCTTACCCCCCCTCCCTCCCTCTATCTTACCCCCCCTCCCTCATCTCTTTTGAATTAATCAAGTCTGGCCCTCCCATCAAACCATGGATAACTCCATACTGTCCATACTGTCTTCAGAGTGTTGGCTTCAGGCCACGCCACACCACGTAGGCCTCCTCTACTAGCTGTTAACCCTGTGGAAAGAAACACAACAAGCAATTTAGATCTGACCTCAATAAAAGTTTACCTCTAATTATTACAAGCTATTCATCACAGAGAGGTTCTTGAAGAAGCAACCACAAGAGGCTCCCCTCCGATAGGGATAGCTCAAAAGGTAGCTCACCTGACTTCATTCATCAAGCCAGCTGCTCCAAACGACACGGTCCTGAATAAAATAAAAGATAACACTACGAAGTGGATGAACCCTCCACAATGAGACTCGTAGTGGGGGTTATCTCAGCCCTGGTTGAGAAGGAATTGGGGGAAAGGAACTTTGGCTTTGACTCCCTCAAGTGCATGAGCCGCGACATGGAGGAGAAAGGGATCGTCTCCCGCCGGAGCCCCGCTGCCCGCTGCCGAGGCGGTGGCGCCTCGGCAGCGGGCAGCGGGGCTCCGAGGGAGACGATCCCTTTCTCCTCCACGTCGCGGCTCAGTCTACTTCAGATTGATGTGGAAGTGGAAGAACCAGAGACGTCGGAGAACAAACGACAAACGACACAGTCGTTTGAGGCGCACCAAGCCTTTGGCCGTGTTCTGTAAATATTCTAGAACACTCCGGGTGCTCCGGCGGGAGTCCTGGAGCTCGATATCTAAATAATAAATAATACATAGATATCTATATCATATAATATATGGATATCTATATCATATGATATTAATTATCAAGGCCAAAGGACATCTCAAGGGAAGCCTCCGCCTGGAACCCACCGACATCCAGTACATACCCCCCCCCCCACCAAGGGCCCCAGCCTCTGGGCCCCACTAGGGGCCTCTCTCCAGGCCCTAGAGCGGCCTGCTGGGGCCCCCACCCTCGGGGACAGCGAGCCCCAGAGGACCACCTGGATCTATCAGCGGACTCTCCCCCCCTGACCTGCTCTTACCTGTGGGGGGCCGGTCTACACCGCAGCCTCGGGGCCTAATAATAATATAATACATTTAATTTAGAGGCGCCTTTCAAGACACCCAAGGTCGCCTTACAGAGCATATAGTCATCATACATTTTTTTTTAAAAAAACAAGACATTGTGGAAAATAAATAAATAAATAAACATAAGCAATAATAAATAAATAAAACAAAAACAAGACAAAACAAAACAAAAAAAAAACAATCAAAACAGTGATCAGTTAAACGTTGTGTGCGAGTTTGAACAGGTAAGTTTTGAGTTGTGACTTGAAGGTTGTAATGGTGTCTGACTGTTTTATGTGTGGGGGGAGGGAGTTCCAGAGCCTGGGTGCTGAACAGCTGAATGACCGGGCACCCATTGAAGTGAGTCGTGATGTGGGGATACATAGTAGTCCAGCAGAGGTTGAGCGGAGGGAGCTGGAGGGAGTGTATTCTTGGAGGAGGTCGCAGAGATAACTGGGGGCTAGGTTGTCGAGAGCTTTGTAGGTGAGGAGTAGGGTTTTGTATTGGATGCGGTAGTGTACTGGGAGCCATTGAAGTTGAATGAGGACAGGGGTGATGTGGTCAGATGATTTGGTGCGGGTGATGATCCGGGCGGCTGAGTTCTGAATGATCTGCAGTCTGTTGATGAGTTTGGTGGGGAGTCCGGTGAGGAGGGCGTTGCAGTAGTCTATGCGTGATGTGACAAATGAGTGAACTAGGATTTCAGTGCTGGATTGGGTCAGTGATGGGCGGAGTCTGGCGATGTTGCGGAGGTGGAAGAATGCAGTCCGGGTGATGTTGTGAAGGTGCGAATGAGAGGGTGTTGTCCAGGATGACGCCGAGGCTCTTGACTTTGGAGGAGAAGGGTACTGGGAATCCATCGATAATTATGAGTGGAGCTGGGGTGTGTTGTGATTTAGTGAGGGTGGATTTGGATCCGATGAGCAGGGCCTCGGATCCACACATCTATGCTCAGTGTAACAGTGGTCATACAGCGCGGTTTGGTTCCTGCACACGCCCGGACTCCCGCTACATCAGCTATCGTCATGAACTCTATAGTAACGATGATAAACATAACCCAATTTCACGGGTTAACAGTTCAATAACCAACACAACACAATGAAACATGGCGGATAGCAAGAAAAAGTGCAGACAGTAAACTGTCAATTGCATAAATGATGGATTTATTCCTTCATAGATCAACCTATGTGCCTGCACTGAGATCACGTTTTCTCTAATGAGGCCATGAAACCCTCACGGTTACAGGAACATTCATTTAAAAAACATCCTGACAAGGCGTCCAAAGATCCGGCCTACTCCAGTCTCTGAGGGATCACCGTTCAAGGCGTCCTACAATCAACATCCTGTTCGCCCGGAACGCCAATCAAAGTGAAAGCGGGTTGTTGGCGTCTTACAATATAGCTTTATTAATGGCTAAGTCTGGTGAAGTGTTTAGCGATTGGTCTGATAGTTAACTGTTATTCACTTGATTATTCAGGTGATGTGAATGTTGTTCACGTTAAGTGCACATGATTTTTGTCCATGATAAAATTACGCGTCTTGTAGCCTACATTTAATGTTCCTTTTGATAAAAAAAAACTACATTACAACCAATGCTGATGTAGTCGTGTTTCTTTCTTATCCAACCAGCCTCCTATTGCTGATAGCAGTGGGCTAAATCTGCTTTATAAAAAAATATATAGATATTATTTTTTTATTCAAGCAGTCTAGCCGGAGTGTGAGTGGGGTTGGGTTAGGGTTAGGGTTAACCCTAACCCTAACCCTAACCCTAATGGAGCCGACCCAGCCGAAATTCATGCAAAATGCATGCACACTTAATAAACTCAATTTACTTCGCAAAACTGTCACTCTTTTACATGCCATAAGTATGCAGTGGTTCAGATTGCATATAACATGTTTGCATTTTTGGCAAGGTCTTAACGCGCGTGCAGCCTAAGCTCACTTCACTTGTTCAGTTCAACAGTAGTGTCAAACTATGAGCTCAGCTCAACCTGACACTCCAGGGGAGAATAACGACTGTCTTTAAACTCGCAGATAAAGTTGCTGCATTTAAAGCCAAGCTTGATTAGTGGGGACAACGAGTGGACAGGGGAGTATTCGATATGTTCCAAACATTAGTGGGGATTTTGGGAGAGACTGAGGCAGGGCACATTCTCTCGCAGCTGGTGCGCGATCACCTTGTTGCGCTTTCAAATAAATTTGAATGTTACTTCCCATCCTCCAAAGATCCACGGCGAACGAATGATATTTTTCAATATCCCGAATCACTTGTCAGTGCAGGAGGAAGATCAAATGATCGAAATAGCTAATGATGGTGGTCTTAAAAGGGTGTTTGAGCAAACCTCTCTGGGGTGTTTTTGTAGTATCCCGAGATATCCGTAAAAGCGCTGATAACGTTGCTTCCATTTCCCACCAATTACCTATGCAAGGCCGGGTTTTCGGCAATGACTGCATCTAAAACAAAATTGTGCAATCGATTGGACATATCAAACACGCTAAGGGTGTCACTGTCTTCCATCACCCCCAGATGGAACCTTCTTGTTGCAGGGAAACAAGCACTGATTAAAATGAAGTGTAGCCTATTCTGTGGCCTCACAAACGCTAGCCGTGTACTGACATTGTTATTTTGTTCATAGTTTGTTCAAAGTCTTTTTTAAGAGTTTGTTACCTTCACTGTTCATAAATAACTGGAACTAGTTATTTTAAATGAATGCATGCTCAACACTATATGAAAATATCAACAAATTGGCAACCTCTGCGCAACATAATTCAACACCTTCCCCCCCCCCGCCCATGAATTTTTTTGGAGAATCAAACCGGTCCTTGGTGCTAAAAAGGTTGGGGACCCCTGCTGTAGTGTAGCATCGCACACCACTGGGGAGGAGAGACAGCCGCGGATGCTCTGGAGAGAGAGGGGGGGGGGGGGGGGGGGGGGGGGGGGGGGAGAGAGAGACAGAGACAGAGACAGAGACAGAGAGAGAGTCCGGTCGTCTGTTTGTGGTTTCTTTCTACAACCGACACAGAGCCCCCCCCCCCCCAACCAAAACCCAGGGAGGAGGTCCCAGAATAACATCAGAAAAACATTTGTTGCTCTATTTTTAATTTGTGATTAATATCTTATTATTCTTAAGGCACTGATGGAAGCATTAATCACTAATAAAACAAGAAATCATCGGCTGAACACACGAGAACATTCAGTTGGATCCACTGAGTTGTTTATTGCAATTATGCTTCACTAACAAATGAGACAGAAAAATAGTCCCTCACATGTACACAATAAACACAAGGACTAAAACAATAGAAGCAGCAGACTTTACAAATCATCAACAGGTGAGCACGTATCTTTAATAACTGAACATGTTCTGCAGCCACTTGGTTCCAAACAGAACCCAAAAAAATCAAGATTCAGCCTAAAGTAATTTACAACATGCAACATTATCCCATAGACCACTTGGTTATTAAGAATAAAACATAAAATCTGCTTTAAATCAGGTTGTAAATCAGGATTATGACAACAATTATGATATAAGAGCTCTTAAGACCAAAACTGGTGAAGTCTGAAAATATACAAAGATGAACCATCAATAGGTATTTTATATACATTACAAATAATAAATGTGCTTATCTAACTATGGGAGATCTTAAAAGTATTTTCATGGTTTATCATGCTATACTTTAAAGAACAGACAGACAGACAGACAGACAGACAGACAGACAGACAGACAGACAGACACAATGTAATTGTGTGTAAACACAGACACTGAGTCATCAGTCCTCTCCGTGCGCGCGTGTGTGTGTGTGTGTGTCTCCATCTGCCAATGGAGCCTCACACAGGGTGTGTGTGAAGCGCCTAGTGCAGTAGTGTAGAGGTGCTTGTAGTTAGCGTATGCTGCTTTCTGCTTGCAACTTTCTGCTTTTAGCTACCGCCGCTGGCTAGCCTCCTCAGGGGTGAAAAGAGGAGCCGAGTGCGTAAGAATCCTCCGCCAGTACACAGCCTCTCCACCACCAAGACTTCTGCAGTGCCTCCTCGTGGCCACACACGGTAACTGGGTACCTTGCAGTCCCAGGCTAAACTGCAGGGGATCTCGGAGCAGCAGTGGGCCCCAGAGATGTGGTGTGCAGGCCCACCATGCAGTGGATATGCCCTGACGCCCGTCAACCACTGCCCCAGCTATGGGCAAATAGCCCCACTGCCTTGTGGGTTAGTCTCTTAAGACAAAGGCTAAGGGAGCATCCCCCAACAGAAAATCATGCGCTGGCGGTGCGCAATAGGCGGGCCTAAATATGAGCTAGGTCCCGGCAGCCTCCTGCAGCTAGGATGGGGAGCTGGTCGTCCTGGGCTTACCCATGCCACCATACCCACCCCATCTTAGTGAAGATAGTGCCATATGGAGATAGCGCACCTCCTCCAGCACTTTAAAATGCTCTTTTGCGCAGGTTTCCACCTTTGACCAACGGTGAATTTTACCTGGATCTACATCTGGTTGAAGTCTGGCGGCGTTGGGGTGTCTGACGACGGGAGCAGGTTTGAATAGACTGGGAGCTCTTAGACAGAACCCTGCACGTCAGCGGCACAGGGTATGGGTCGCCAACAGCTGGGGTTGAGTGGCAGCTGTTCTCGGCAGACCCCTGTGCGACTGAGCAGCCCCTATTTAGGGACCGCACTGCTCACCTCAAGCGAGGAAGGGCCTAGAAAAGGTGGCCTAAAAATTGCTCACTCAGCCTACACCTGGACAGGCTACCGCACCTGTCGGGTCATTCCACTTCTACGGTCGAAACAGAAGAAACAAATATAACCTCAAACTGGCATCATGGAATATAAGAACCCTCCTGGACTCCTTTGGCAAATCTGATCGACCTCATAGAAGGACAGCCCTGGTTGCGGCCGAGCTGAGCCGCTATAATATTGCCATCGCTGCCCTGAGTGAAACCAGGCTACTTGATGAGGGGTCTCTAACAGAAGAGGGCATGGGCTACACTTTCTATTGGAAAGGCTATCCCCAAGGTGGACAACATCTGCACGGTGTGGGACTGGCCATTAAAAACACACTACTGACAAAACTCACTGAAACACCTGTGGGCATCAGTGAGAGACTGATGACCCTCCGTATCCCCCTGGAGAAGAACCGCTATGCCACGCTACTCAGCGTGTATGCTCCAACCCTAACATCCGACAGTGAGTCTAAAGACTCCTTTTACCAAGCACTGGATGAGGCTCTCCACCGGGTCCCAAAGAACGATAAGATCTTCTTGCTTGGGGACTTCAATGTTCGAGTTGGGCAGGACAGTGGTATTTGGAAGGGAGTACTTGGCAGGCATGGGATTGGTCAGGCCAACTCAAATGGTATGAGGCTACTCACCCTCTGCTCTGAGCACAACCTGAACATAACTAACACCATCTTCCAGCAAAAGAACAAATTTAAAGCATCATGGATGCCCCCACGTTCCAAACATTGGCACCTGATTGACTATATCATCGTGAGGCGTAGCGACATCAGAGATGTTCTTCTAACCCGGGCCATGAGAGGTGCAGAATGCTGGACAGATCATCGCATGATAATGAGCAAGGTCCTCATGAAAGTGCGTCCCCCGATGCGGAAACGTGGATCCAGTAGGAGGCGCTTAGACTGTGCCCGTCTGGAAGACACCATGACTAGGAACGAGTTCCGTCGCTCCCTGGCTGAGAAACTAGGGGAGCTGGAACTTCTCTTGAGTGGTGAAAATGCCACAGAACAACAGTGGACCGCTGTTACTGCAGCCCTTCATGAAGCAGCAGCCCAAACGATTGGCTTTAAAAGCAAGAACCATCAAGACTGGTTTGATAACAACTCTGAGTCAATCCATAACCTGCTAAGCAACATGCACAAAGCACATCAGGAAACCCTAAATAACCCCTCATCCAGCACTACCAGGCAGCGATGGCAGAAAGCTCGACAGGAAGTGCAGAAAGCTCTGCGGACCATGCAGAACGAGTTGTGGACGGAGAAGGCACAGGAAATTCAGTCATTCGCCGATATAAATGATATATATAAATGATATATATATCGATAATTTCTACAACGCAGTGAAGTCTATCTACGGCCCAAGGAGTCACTGCATCACTCCCCTGAAATCAGCAGATGGGCTTAAAGTCCTGAAAGACCAGGATAGCATCCTAGGGAGGTGGGCTGAGCATTTTAACACCCTGCTGAATCAGAATTCTGATGCAGACTTCACTATCTTGAAGGAACTGCCTGAATTTCCTCCTATGGACCACCTCAGCCAACCTCCAACCTTCCTGGAAGTTCTGTCAGCTGTCCGCACCATGGAGAATAACAAGTCTCCCGGCTCTGACAATATCCCTGCAGAACTGCTTAAACAGGGAGGGTACCTGTGCACAAGAACATTACACCAGTACATCACCAAGGTTTGGGCTGATGAAAACATCCCACAACAATGGAGAGATGCCAGCATTGTTACCATATTTAAGAACAAAGGTGATAAGGCCATCTGTGGTAACCATAGGGGCATATCACTTCTTGCTGTGGCAGGCAAGGTCCTGGCCAAAGTGATGCTTCGAAGGCTCATTAATAACATCACAGAGTCAATGCTACCCGAGTCACAGTGCGGGTTTAGAAAGAACAGGAGCACAGTCGACATGGACTTCACAACTCGGCAACTCCAAGAAAAGTGCAGGGAGCAACATAAAGACCTGTTTATGGTTTTTGTCGACCTCTCCAAAGCCTTCGACACTGTGAAGAGAGATCTCTTGTGGGATGTCCTAATGCGGATTGGTTGCCCCATCAAGTTCGTCAACATCCTCCGTCATTTCATGATGGAATGACTGCTAGGGTGTCCATAAGAGGTCAAGAGTCTAGCCCTTTCCCAGTGTGCACAGGGGTAAGACAAGGGTGTGTATTGGCACCAATGCTTTTTAACATCTTCCTCTTATGCGTCACCCAGCCTCTCCACAAGGGTATTGAAGAAAACAGTGGGGTGACAGTAGAGTATAGGCTGGATGGTAACCTCTTTAACATCAGGAGGCTGCATGCGAAAACCAAACTGCATAAAGTAAGGATACTTGAGATGCAGTATGCAGATGATTGTGGTCTTGTATCTCACTCTCCACAAGGCCTCCAGTCTGTTCTAGATGCAGCAGTTAGGGCATACAGCAGGATGGGGTTGACCATCAATACAGCCAAAACAGAGGTGATCTGCCAATGGAGTACCAACATCCCACCCACACCCCCCATCTTCACTATAGCAGGGGAAAAACTGTCAGTTGTTCCATCTTTCAGATACCTGGGGAGCATTATATCTGGAGACAACAGCATTGACAGTGAGGTCCAAAACAGGTTAAATCAAGCATCAGCTGCCTATGGGAGACTCAGGCGCCGGGTTTTTCAGAACAAGAACCTTAATTTAAACACAAAAATCAGTGTCTACCAAGCAATCTGCATCACCACCCTCCTCTACAGCTGTGAAGCCTGGGTTACTTACAGTCGCCACATCAAGTCCCTGGAACAGTTTAACATCCGCTGTCTGCAGCGCATCCTAGGAATCACTTGGCGTGACCGAGTGCCGCACACTGAGATCCTTGGGAGGACAGGCTGCAAAAGTATTGAGGCCACAATCACTCGGCACCAACTGCGTTGGCTGGGGCATGTGACTAGGATGCCCTACAACCGTCTGCCCCGCAGAGTGTTATATGGCCAGCTACACCAAGGTCAGCGCTCTGCTGGAGGTCCAAAGAAACGCTTTAAAGACCAGATGAAAGTGGCGCTTAAAAAGTGCAAAATAAAACCTGGAGACCTGGAGAACATGGCTGCTGACCGCAACACCTGGCGGCAGCTGTGTCTAGATGGGACCAATACATTGGAGGAAGAAAGGACTGCCAGAAGACATCAAAGGAGGCTCAGGAGAAACACACCCACACCCATGACTGCCAGCAACACCAATACCATGTATACATGCCCCACCTGCAACAGAGCCTGTGGATCCAGGATTGGGCTATTTAGCCATCAGAGAACCCACCGGTAAAAGACAAAGATGGACGTCATCATCGGACTCGATGGACAACAGAAGAAAAGAAGTGTGTGTGTGTGTGTGTGTGTGCGCGCGCGCGCGCGCATGCGTGCGCGTGCGTGTGTGCGCGTGCGTGTGTGTCCTCCTCCCCCGCGCCCGTTTTCTTTTTCTACAACCGACGCCGCCCCCCCCCTCTACCGCTGAGGGATCACAGAGACACTGCCCTCCCCTACCCAGACCCCCGGGAGGAGGTCCTCCTGGGTGAAGGAGGACCAGAAGGTGTGGAGGTGTGTCAGTGTGTCTGAGGACCCTCCTCCACCTGGGGACACTCTGTAGAAGGACAGAGAGCCAGCAGGCCGGTCCAGATACACTCCTACTCTGGTGGAGCCAGCGGGGGGGAGAGGGGGGGCTGTCTCTGTACCGTCGTACCAGGCAGAGTAACGACCATCATAACAATAAAGACTCCAGGACTTGTTGTTCTCTCCAAGCCCGCTGTCACCACCCCGTCCTCTCCTTGTGATTCCTCTGTATGTCACTCCTATACCAACCAGTCCTCCCCACTCTACCTCCCAATAACAGCGGCCAGTCAGAGCCTCTCTACCCAACACCTGGGACTGGGAGTCAAATCTCTCTGGGTGATCCGGATACGACTGGTCCTCTTCAACCTCCGTCACCTTCCTGTTGTCCTCAGACAGGGAGAGGTGTCTGTGGGCCGTGTTGGGGTCCAGTGTGAGGTCACAGGCATCTGAGGGAGAACCAGACATGATGAGCTGCTGAACCGCTCTTCATCCTCATCATCATCACTAGTGCTGTTCTCCTGCGCTCTGTGTACATATACATAGATATGAACACATACATACATATACATATGTACACATTCATAGATACACACACCTCAACAACAACGTTATGAAAACAACAACAATATTATGAACAGATCAACAAACATCTCTCCTTGGATCCAGGCTGCTCTTCTTCTTTTTATTCTCTTTCAGACTTTTTGTGATCGCTCTCTCTTCTTCTTCAGCCCCCCCCCCCCCCCTCATCCCTCTCCCCCTCAGCCCCTCCCCCCCTCATCCCTCCCCCCCTCAGCCCCGTCACCCCCGCTTCCCCTCCCCCTCACTGCCCCCCTCAGCCCGGTCACCCCCCTCTCAGCCCTCCCCCCTCAGCCCCTTCATCCCCCCCTCCCCCTCCGGCCCCTCAGCCCGGTCAACCCCCCTCCCCCCCACAGCCCCCCCTCCCCCCTCAGCCCGGTCACCCCCCCTCAGCCCGGTCACCCCCCCCTCCCTCAGCCCGGTCACCCCCCCCTCCCCCTCCCCCTCCCCCCCCCTCAATGTAACAATGTAATACCTGCTGGGTTTTATACAAGTAGGTTTAACTGTGATGGTCGACAGTATTAATATACGGAAGATACATGATGTCAGCCATCATCTTCATTCCCAGTAGGATGTGACCTCACTTCCTGCTGTGTGGATGGACTTCCCGTCTCAACAGTGAGTGTGTGATGTGATGAATCAAACAGACACTTACACTTCTTTAGAGCTGGTTTCAGCCTCCACACTCCACCGTGCTCCACACTAGGGGGGAAACAAAGTGAGAGCAGCATGTTGAAACATTCACCTTCATCATCTGTTGTCTCATCACGTTCTACACAACATGAGTGACAGCTGCCTCTTCAAACCACTTCATCTAGCAGCATGAATCCTAGTAGGAGACTTTGTCCCTGAGTGGTGAGCTGTCCTCTCCATACCTGAGAGTGTCCAGTCTCCAACGTGGATCCTCCAGTCCAGCAGAGAGCAGCGCAGCTCCAGAGTCTCCTGGGTGATTGTAGCTCAGGTCCAGCTTTCTCAGATGGGAGGGGTTGGAGCTCAGAGCTGAGGCCAGAGAAGCACAGCCTTCCTGTGTGACCAGGCAGCCAGACAAGCTACACACACACACACACACACACACACACACACACACACACACACACACACACACACACACACACACACGTGTGTAAAATCCTGTGTTTTTCCAGTCTGCCAACCACTTAGTGAACGTCCTACTCCAAACACAGGTGGCGTTGCCTTGATGACGTAGAAGTTCCTTTTATGAAGCACTTCCTGGTCCATTGAAAGGACCATATTTGTGGATAAAGAATTAGCAATTAAGATAATGAGTACTGGATATTAGGGGGTTACAAAAAAATGTAAACGTTTACACGACCCCTACTTTTTCGTGTAAACGGTTAACCGTTTCTTTATTAATTAATGGACCGCAGTCGCGCTATAGGGGGATTATTTGTTTATCGATGCGCGAGCAGAATGATCGCAAAAAATAACTTTTGTTTGACCGGTTGCCGTGGTTATCTCCATGTGGTTCATTTGCAGTTGCGGTGTTAATTAGGGTGTTTTCAGCTTACTGTTACATTAAACTGTAATAAGAAAACGCAGTTATATGCTAGTATAGACCCTATAGTATCGGTGGTTTAAAGGCTGGGACGGATTTCAAATTATAAATATGTACACTTTATGTTGAAAGTATAGACCGTCGCTATTCCCATTGAAACGAATGGTGCGGTGATTATTCTTCAAAACGAGAGCTGGTAAATTGGGAAAAATGAATTAAACTGTAATCAGACAACGCGGTTATATGCTATAGACCAGTGGTTCTCAACCTTTTTGGAGCAAACCTGACCTTACCCTGATCCTCTGCCCCCCCCCCCCCCCCCCCCCCCCCCCCCCCCCCCCCCCCCCCCCCTATCATTTATTTTTAATAAACTAACAACCCCACTCACACTCGTGTTATATTGCTTGAAGCTATTAATGCATCGTTTTTCATTGATTTTGCGGTGGTCACTAGTAGCAATGAATGCCCTCTGAGTCGGTTTTGGTGAAAAAAATATTAAAATAGTCATGACATGCAAATGTCTCACTTCTGATTGGCTAACGGCACTGTCCATCACTGTAATAAACCCAATTAAACTTCCAGAGCGACGAGAGAGAGAGACACAGAGACACACAGAGAGAGAGAGAGAGAGAGGCCTCGTCTCCCGTTATCCTTGACCGGGACCACAGGCACTCCCGCGATTCCCGCCGTGCCCCGTGAACGAATGAATGAATGGCCCGGGTACCAAGGATACCGTGGCCAGGGCAACTTGGGCCCCACGAAAACAGATTGCGCACAGAGGGGGGGTTGTTGGGTTATGTTACGCAGGGGTTAACAATTTGTTGATATTTTCATCTATTGTTGAACAGTGCACAATGAACAGTGAAGGTAACAAACTCTTAAAAAAGAACGTGAATTTGAACAAGTGAAAAATGAACTAATATATATAATAATATATCGAACTAAACTTGAAGTAACATCTATCAAGTGTAAACATGCACAACACAATATGTCAGTTTGGCGCGTTTGTGAGGCCACAGAATAGGCTACAATTCATTTTAATCAGTGGGAGCCCTGTGCTTGTTTCCCTGCAACAAGAAGGTTCCATCTGGAGGTGATGGAAGACAGTGTTTGTAATGTCTAATCGATTGCAGAATTTTGTTTTAGTTGCAGTCATTGCGGAAAACCCGGTCTTGCATAGGTACGTGGTGGGAAATGGAAGCAACGTTATCAGCGCTTTTACGGATACCTCGGGATATTCCGCTTTGGTTTTGATTCAAAAACCCGCCAGAGAGGTTTGCTCAAACACACTTTTAAGACCACCATCATTTGCTGTTTTCATCTTCCTCCTGCACTGACAAGTGGTTCGGGACATTGACTAATGGGTTGCGGATCCACTCATTCGTTCGCCTTGGAACTTTGGAGGATGGGAAGTGAGGTTCGAATTCCTTTGAAAGCGCAACAAGGTGATCGCGCACCAGCTGCGAGAGAATGTGCCCTGCCTCAGTCTCTCCCAAAATCCCCACTAATGTTTGGAACATATCGAATACTCCCCTGTCCACTCGTTGTCCCCACTAATCAAGCTTGGCTTTAAATGCAGCAATTTTATCTGCCAGTTTAAAGACAGTCGTCATTCTCCCCTCTGGAGTGTCAGGTTGAGCTGTGCTCATAGTGTGACACTACTGTTGAACTGAACAAGTGAAGTGAGCTTAGGCTGCGCGCGCAGCCGCTGAAGCCAATACGTGTTGAGGACGGGACAGACAGACAGTTATGCCCAAGAAAAGAAGTTATGACCTTGCCAAAAATGCAAACATGTTATATGCAATCTAACAACTGCATATAGACTTATGGCATGTAAAAGAGTGACAGTATTGCGAAGTAAATTGAGTTTATTAAGTTTGCATGTATTTTGCATGATTATTATTATTTATTTTTTTATATATTTTCTTTATTCATGTCGTAGCCTACTAACCTACGGCCCGGTTAGGAATGTCCCGCAGCCCGGTACCGGGCCACGGCCCGGTGGTTGAGGATCGCTGCCCTAGAGTATCTGTGGTATAAAGGCTGAGACGAATATCGAATTATAAACATTTAAACGTTATGTTGAATGTATGGACCGTCGCGATTCCCATTGAAACAATGGCGCGGCGATTATTTATTTTTTTTACGGTTTTTCGCATACTTATTTTTCCTAAATAGTTATGATTTACTAACCGGTTACACGTGTACACGTGTACCCGTGCACACCCCCACTGGATATATTAAGCTTTAAAACACGTTTTGAGTGACAATTGCAAGTTTCAAATCATTTTTTTTATATCTTTCCAGAGACCCTCTAAAATGTTTCTGTTGAGGCTTTCAGGGGGTCTGAGGTGTCCAACTAGGGGTAAGACCCTCCAAAGACCCCCTGCACTAAACTATCACCGTCCCGTATACGGGGGACAGTGAGGGGGCGATATAATTATATTTTGTGGTCATTTTTATTTTTATAATTGATAGGTTGCAGGCATATGGATGTATTGCAATATCCACCTAATCAAAAGGTGTTACATCTCCAATGATACAGAATCACGGATGTGGTCATCACAGGTACTGAGTTATAAGCTGAGTTATATAACCGTCCTCTGATGTGGAACTTGTGGTGGAACTGTTTGACCATTGAGTAAAACTGACCTGAGAGTTTCCAGTGTACAGTGTGGACTCCCCAGTCCAGCAGAGAGCAGCTTCACTCCTGAATCCTGCAGATCGTTGGAACTCACGTCCAGCTCTCTCAGACTACAGGAGTTGGAGCTGAGAACTGAGGCCAGAGCTTCACAGCATCTCTCTGACAGATGACAGCAATTCAGCCTGCACACACATAACACAATATGTTAGGGACTGTGATTAGAATGACCCACATCTTTTACTTTAAACTTAATGGAGGCTGTGTGTAGCAACCAATAATGTTATAGTGGCCAATTAAGTAATAAATGGCAATAACATAAAAATGTAAATGTAATAAAGCCAATAACTTAATAACTTGCCAACAATGTAATAAAGTTGTTGAGCCAATAACATTATAACTTTTTGCCAATAATGTTATAACTTATTACGTTATTGGCTGCTTACTATTATTATAACAGAACCCTAAGAGTAACGTATAAATCCAAATTCCCTCTTTGGTCCTTTAAGGCATCCTCTGGAGGGGGTATGAGGGTGGAGGGGTCACTGTTAGGTCAGATATTTAAGCGTTTGATGCAAGATGCAATAATAAGGCTAAGGGTGACAAATTCTCTCCAGAAATTGAAAATAAAATAAAGAGATACCTAATTTATTGCATTATTGGCTCAGTTATTACATTTTCTTAATATTTTTTATACAAGGCCAACAACGTAATAACCAGCCAATAACGTAATAAATTATAACATTGGTGGCAAAAAGTTACAAAAGGTTTAATAAGATATGTTTGAACTAAATTAGATCCTTAAATGTTAATTTAATAATCTGCGTAACTTTTACTTTTAACGTAATTAATTTAATGTCTTCCATCTTTATTAGAAAAGTGGGTTAGTGGGTTTATTGTAATACATGTTATTAGTGAACCTACAGATATGTTTTGTTAGTTATAACTTATATATTCTACTATCAGGTATATTGTGTTGTGTATTGTCATAGATTATTATTAGTAAACCTACAGTGATCTTTTGGAGGCTTTGATCACTGGCAGCAGCATCAGAAAACCCTCCTCTGAAGCTTTGTATTTCTTGAGGTCAAACACGTCCAGCTCCTCTTCTGATGTCAGTAAGATGAAGACCAGAGCTGACCACTGAGCAGGAGAGAGATCTGTTTCGAAGAGACTTCCTGATGTCAGGGACTGTTGGATCTCCTCCACTAGAGAACGGTCATTCAGCTCATTCAGACAGTGAAACAGATTGATGCTTCTCTCTGGAGAGAGATTACCGTCTAACTTATGCTTGATGTAAGACACTGTTCCCTTGTTGGTCTGTGAGCTACTTCTTGTCTGTCCCAGCAGACCTCGTAGGAGAATCTGATTGGTCTCCAGAGAGAGGCCCAGGAGGAAGCGGAGGAACAAGTCCAGGTGTCCGTTCTCACTCTGTAAGGCCTTGTCCACAGCACTCTGGTAGAGGAGGAGTTCATCTTCACTGGAGGTTGGTGGTTCTTCTGAAAGCAGATTGACACCATTGTGGATGAAGGACCAAAATACATAAAGAGCAGCCAGAAACTCCTGGAGGCTCAGATGGACAAAGCAGAACACCTTGTCCTGGTACAGCCCACACTCCTCTTTAAAGATCTGGGTGAACACTCCTGAGTACACTGAGGCTGCTCTGATATCAATGTCACACTTTACCAGGTCTGCCTCGTAGAAGATCAGGTTGCCTTTCTCCAGCTGGTTAAAAGCCAGTTTTCCCAGAGAAACAATGATCTCCCTGCTCTGTGCAGTCCAGTTTGTGTCTGTTTCAGTTAACAAACGATACTTCCTGTCCCCCTGTATGGACTGAACCCTCAGGAAGTGGCTGTACATCTGAGTCACGGTCTTGGGCGTCTCTTCTCCTATCTGGGATGTTTTGAAGAAGTCCTCCAGGACTGTAACAGTGATCCAACAGAATACTGGGATGTGACACATGATGTGGAGGCTTCGTGATTTCTTGACGTGGGAGATGATTGTGCTGGCCAGCGTCTCATCTTTGAATCTCTTCCTGAAGTAGTCCTCCTTCTGTTGGTCGGTGAACCCTCTCACCTCTGTCACCATGTCAACACAATGAGCAGGGATCTTATTGGCTGCCGCAGGGCGTGTGGTTATCCAGATGCGAGCAGAGGGAAGCAGGTCGCCCCTGATGAGGTTTGTCAGCAGCATGTCCACCGAGGTGGACTTTGTGACATCATTCCATATCTTGTTGTTCTGGAAGTCCAGAGGAAGTCGACACTCATCCAGTCCATCCAAGATGAAGACAACTTGGAACCGGTCGTATCTGCAGATTCCTGCTTCTTTGGTCTCAATAAAGAAGTGATGAAGAAGTTCCACCAAGCTAAATTGTTCCCCTTTCAGTAAATTCAGCTCTCTGAAAGTGAGGAGAAATGTAAAGTGTATGTCGTGATTGGCTTGTTCTTCAGCCCAGTCCAGGATGAACTTGTGTGTTAAGATGGTTTTACCGATACCGGCCACTCCAGTTGTCATCATTGTCCTGATTGGTTGATCGTGTCCAGGTAAGGGTTTAAAGAGGTCTGCACATTTGATTGGTGTTCCTTCCTTGGCTGGTTTCCTGGAAGCGGTTTCAATCAGTCTGACCTCATGTTCCTTGTTGACCTCTCCACTGCCCCTCTCTGTGATGAAGATCTCTGTGTAGAAGTCATTCAGAGGTGTTGAATGACCTGCTTTAGCGATTCCCTCAAACACACACCAGAACTTCTTCCTCAAATGAGACTTGATTTTATGTTGGCACTCGACAGCAGCAGCTCCTAAATGGGAAAAAAAACAGTAGACATCAGTTAGTGGATGGTCGCATCAGTTGGAACATGTCAATATTTCCTGTTGAATTATCAATTTCATGATATTTAGTGGCTTCAATACTTGTGGTCAGAAAAGCTGGTTGTGACAAAGACTGCATGTTACAGATTCAAAATGTTCAGGACAATTCGTTTTTCCACAGCAATATGATTGGTCTAATGATAATACTAATGATAATGAATTTGTGTAAAATGAAATGCTGATATCACAAGATAGTGTTGCATCTCTTCCACTGAGTTATTCTGCTGTTGATCTGCAGCTTATGTTTAATATTCTTATTAATTATAATAATATTAACGGTGTAACACAGAACGCCGGAGAAAGTCTTTTCTTCCTGTGGCCATTAGACTGTTTAATGCATCTACCTCCGGCTGCAGAAGGGACCGTGGAGACACTATGCCCTGAGACCAATGTCACTTTATTATTTATTTATTTATTTTTACCCAATTTATTTATTTATATATTTATTTATATATATATTTATTTTTATTATTTTTTATTTTTACCCAATTTTCAATTAATCACTTTAGTTAATTTATGCTGCCAACAATTGCTGCTATAATATTTATCACTTTACCACTTTTACCACTAATACCACTTTTATACAATCGCTCCTTTTCACTTATTTAGTTTTCACTTATTTAGTTTGTATTTTATCTATTTTGACTCTAACCCTGTGTTACTTTCCCACCTTTGTATTGTAACTGTTGCACAATAATTTCCCTCGGTATAAATAAAGCATCTTGAATCTTGAATCTTGAATCTTGAATTAATAATTACATTGAATAACATTTTATTTCAAGGCACCTTTCATGACACCCAAGGTCGCCTTAAATTCATAAAACAATCTAGGTTCAAAAACAGCAAGAGCTGCATCGCCAACAGAATGATCAAAACAAGACATAAGACCCATGTAGGAGGAGGTAAGAACAGCAGTGAGGAGACCCAGGTAGGAGGGGGTAAGAACAGCAGTGAGAAGACCCAGGTAGGAGGGGGTAAGAACAGTGAGGAGACCCAGGTAGGAAGGGGTAAGAACAGTGAGGAGACCCAGGTAGGAGGGGGTAAGAACACTGAGGTGACCCAGGTAGGAGGGGGTAAGAACAGTGAGGAGACCCAGGTAGGAGGAGGTAAGAACAGTGAGGAGACCCAGGTAGGAGGGGGTAAGAACAGTGAGGAGACCCAGGTAGGAGGGGGTAAGAACAGTGAGGGGACCCAGGTAGGAGGGGGTAAGAACAGCAGTGAGGAGACCCAGGTAGGAGGGGGTAAGAACAGTGAGGAGACCCAGGTAGGAGGGGGTAAGAACAGCAGTGAGGAGACCCAGGTAGGAGGGGGTAAGAACAGTGAGGAGACCCAGGTAGGAGGGGGTAAGAACAGCAGTGAGGAGACCCAGGTAGGAGGGGGTACGAACAGTGAGGAAACCCAGGTAGGAGGGGGTAAGAACAGCAGTGAGGAGACCCAGGTAGGAGGGGGTAAGAACAGTAGCCCAACGGGGATACGAGGGGAACCCCCAGTAGGGGGTCATTACAGCGAGAAGGCCAGTGGGAACACATGTGTTTTGAGGAGGGATTCAATGTTGTCAGGGTGTGTCTTTCAGTTCAGCTCAGAGCCCTAGCACCCACGGTGCTGAGAGCCCCAGCACCCACGGTGCTGAAAGCCCTAGCACCCACGGTGCTGAGAGCCCAAGCACCCACGGTGCTGAGAGCCCTAGCACCCACGGTGCTGAGAGCCCTAGCACCCACGGTGCTGAGAGCCCCCAGCACCCACGGTGCTGAGGCGGGAGGTCGGGACGGTGAAGACCAGCTGAGGATGACGAAGGGAGCGGCAGGGCCTGTCCTCCTGGAGGAGGTCGGGAGATAAGTGGGGGCCACGTTGTGGGGGGCTTTGTCGGTGAGCAGAAGGGTTTTAAGGTCAGTCCGGTGTTGGACAGGGAGCCAGTGTAGTTGGACGAGAATGGGGTTGATGTGGTCGGGGATTTGGTGCTGGTAATGATGATGTTTAACATTCTTTAACCTGAGACCCCCACCATTACCCTACATATCCGGATCAAACCATTTAACCTGATACCCCACAACAATCCTACATACTGGATCAAACCATTTAACACCAAAGAGGAAAGATTGTATCCACGTTGAAGTTTGAAATGAATAAGTCTCACATTATGTAATTTAGCCCGAAGAGAACAAATAATAATCTCCTACTGCTCATCAAAATGTGTATTTCTTCCGTTTTCAAAATAAGAGCCTCTTACCGCCCCACAGTTTGTCGGCCAGTTCCTCCTGGTTCATCTCCATCAGGCAGAGCTTTGTGATGTCCACCACTCCCTCTATGGCGCGCCTCCTCTGCTCCTCCTTCTTATCATCCACCTCCTCCTCCTCCACTCTCTGACCCTCTGAGCATTGTGGGTAATCTGAGAAGAGATCCCTCCAGAGCTTCTTCAGCTCCTTGTCTAGAAAAGCGTGTGCGTTCTCCTCAGCCCTCTGGAACAGAACAAACATCAAGGAGAACTTTACTCTGAACTCACTGAGGACATCAGAAGCATCTGTCCTGGATTCACGTCCCGCTGGACAAGAGATGCTTTCTAATGTTCATGGAGAGCTGAAGTCAAACGTCTCGGTGGACATTTACACACCTTGATCAGCTCTGTTTGATGTTGCAGAGACTGAGCACTGGTAACCTTTGACGTCATCTGGTGTCTTTGGGGAACACACACACACACAATTCTATTTCGCCAGACTTGTAGATCAGTAGAGTATCAGTAGAGACTGATAACAACCAAGTGGTCTGTTTTCATCGTCTGTTTGAACCCCCTACCTCTCCTCTCTGGAGGAACGTCCATCTTTAAACACCAATGGTACATCCATAGAGTGGTCACTCTTCATGGAGACACAGCTTGGTCCAGGGGAGTCTGTTCTCTGCTGCTGCTCTGGGCTACCACACACACACACACACACACACACACACACACACACACACACACACACACACACACACACACACACACACACACACACACACACACACACACACACACACACACACACGTAGATATCAGTAGTCTGAAAACAACCAAGTGGTCTGTTTTCATCGTCTGTTTGAACCCCTACCTCTCCTCTCTGGAGGGACGTCCATCTTTAATGGTAACAGGTATATCCATAGACCAGCCACTCTTCATGGAGACACAGCTGGGTCCAGGGGAGTCTGCTCTCTCCTGCTGGACTCTTCTAGAAAAACAAAAACCAGGATTTATGGACGTTCGATGGAAGCTGCATCTTTATGATCTCTGATAAATCCTCACCTCTTCTCAATAGACTGATTTCCATCTTTAAAACTAACAGGATTATCCATAGACCAGCCACTCTTCATGAAGACACAGCTGGGTCCAGGGGGGTCTGTTCTCTCCTGCTTCTCTGGGCTACCACACACACACACACACACACACACACACACACACACACACACACACACACACACACACACACACACACACACACACACACACACACACACATTACTCAGACTAATGATGGAGTCATGATGCATCACTGCTGAGCTCTGAGATGGACAGCAGTCACAGACAGAGAGATCCTCTTCTTACCTCTTAGCTTTGCTACGGCGGCCATGTTCCCCAGACAGAGTGGTCTTAGAGGTAGGACCCCCCTCTTCTCTCTCCTCATCCATAGTAGACTGGAGACCTGGACACAAACACAACTCATCCATCACTTCAATTGCCTTTTGAACTTTAGCTGTTTATTGAGAGAGAAGATCTTTGTGACTGCTTCACACTAAAGCATTATGGACGTCATAGACCATCGATATGAACCCCACAACATAACCGCACTGCCCTCACTACAGTACAGATGTGTACAGCAGATGACAGATGAATTATTAAACACCTTGAGACTGTAACTGTGCTTAAACTACAACACAAAAAAGATATACAATAGACTTAAAAAATGCATTGCGGTACCATTAAAGTAAAGAACGTTTTAATAATTTCTCCACTGGACCAAAGTCTGAATTCTGTCACTTTACTGAACCACAGATTCCCTATAGATCAACTGGTGAAGCTCAACACATCGATAATCAATACGCACAAATATATAACTTTTTTAAATATCAGCACATTGAAAGGACTTCTGTCACGTCCTTATTTTAATTCGGAGTAGCATCAGGACAAACGAATCACTTGAATATTGAACGCAGTGTTCGATTTACCACACGGGTCAGAAAAGCAGTGAAACATGAACCAAGGTTGCATTCTCTACAGTAAACTGTCTTTAATTGATAAGCGATACACGCAGACATATACCGAGATGTGGTCAATATTAACGATAGTAAGCTGGTTGTTCATTATCATATACATAAACGAAAGACAATAAAAACGGTAGTATACTGTCGGCCTACCTTACCTTATCGTATCTATTCCGTGATTAAAATGCGTCCATACGGTATAAAGTAATACAAGTATAAATGTAAGGGAAGAAACTGAGGTTAAAGTGTTTACCTTTAACCTTATACAAGTTAATCAGGTGAAAGGTTTAAAAAGCGGAGAAAGAAAGGCTCCAAGCTGCGACAAACTTATGAGGAAGTGAGCTGAACCGGTTTGACTCTCAGCCGCACCTATCAGCGCAGGTAACGTGTTTTCGGGGGAGCGCGCGCGCGCGCACACACACACACACACACACACACACACACACACACACACACACACACACACACACACACACACACACACACACACACACACACACACACACACACACACCAGTGGCGGCTGGTCGTTTTTAAAGTGAGGGAGGAAGGACTGCGTGCTTGGTTGCCATTGGACTGCTTTCACTTGTTTCAGGGTGTTTTGGTGAACTACAAAATAGTAGGGAGGGATAGTTATGTGAATAAATTTGATACAAAGCCACCAGTGGCATCACTGTAATTTGAAAGCTGGTGGGCAGCATGTCTTTGAAATGGACTACTAGGGCAGAAGGCAAGGATGCAATGCCCATTAGTCAAATCAGGCCTACACTTGATTTGTAAAAGTAAATAAAAAAATCTGGGCCTATTTTTGCCCTCAATGACTGAAGTTATTGGTTGTAATTTAGCTATGTTTATTTTCAGTTACAATTGTTTTAAGAAAAGACTGACCAAAAGCGATACCATTTAAAACGCATCATGCTCTGAATCATTCACCCTTTCCACACCATTTTCACAATATCAAACAGAACGGTCAGAGTAACAAACTAGTAAAAGAACGAGAACATTATTTCAAACAACCTGATCTATAGGCGTGGTGCCTGGCAAGGAAAGTCGCATAGCAGCACCAACGTGAACTTGACACTAGTCGTGGCGTTTGGTTGCCCTATCAAGATTTTTCACATCAGGGAAACCATGAACAGCCCACGTTGGAGATTTGCCATTATTCATTAGAAAACAGGGCCAGCAATACAGTCGATTGCTAGTAATGCTACCAGTAAGCCATGAGTACCTAGCAAACCATGTAGCACCAACAACACTGACGTTGCCATTACTTTTGGTGATCTAGATTTTGCGAAGAGTTTACCTTTTTCTTTGGTCGCTAACTTAGCACTGTAACTCAATGAATGGAATGCTTTGTGTAATTAAACATGAACAATGTTCTCTGTTTCTAATGTTTCCATTGTACATTTTATTCGCAAATGTTAGAATCTCGTAATCCTTCAGATGATTTCACCTGCCTTGCGCCTCAGACTGAGGCGCAAGGCAGAGCGGGTTTGTTATAGTGTTGGCTCGTTCGCGAACCGGTTCGAATGACCGAGTCTTTAGGACGAACGAACTGAACTGGTTCGTCGCTCTCGTTCGTTCGGTCGTCTCGTTCACCATTCGATTCACCGGAGACTCGACTGAACGAACAAACGAGTTTCCGGTAGCCCTAACTCCACTGAGTCTGACTGACTCAGCTGAGAACCGTGCAATGGCGTGCATTCCATGATGCGATTCACCGTTACCGGAAACTAGGCTGAATCGCGAACGACTCCTCCACGTTCAGTCGAGTTTCTGGTGAATCGATTCACCGGAAACTCGACTGAACTAGGAGGAGTCGTTCACGAATTGTATGTTCGTTCAGCCTGGTTTCCGGTAGCGGTAAATCGCATCATGGAATGGACCCCATTGCACGGTTCTCAGCTGAGTCAGTCAGACTCAGTGGAGTTAGTGCTACCGGAAACTCGACTGAACGAACGAAGGAACGAACGATTCGCGAACGACTCCTCGTGGCGAACTGAATCACGCGAACTGGGTCACGGAAACGAATCATTGAATCCACCACTAGTTTGTTATCGACAGCGTTGCCAGATTGGGCAAATTTCCCGCCCAATGATAATATTCCCAGCCTAACGTTGTTAAAAGTAGCCCAATTGGGTGCGAAATCTGCCCAATCTGGCAACACTGCTCACCAGCCAGGGATCCTGCTTATTGGTTCATAGCGCAGCGCATCGATTTTTGCGCGAATCAGACTCCTGTAAGGTCACACCCACTCAGAGGAGGACTTTCCTCCTCTCTCCCATTGAAACCCATGTTATTCACCGGCCGCCAGTACTTTCTGGGAAATGAATGGGAGTCAACGGAGGCTGAGGGAGGACCTTCCTCCCTGAAATAATTGTCAAAAGGCGATAGGGGGTGCTAATGTCCCTTTACCCAGGGAAACGAACATTATATATTCAAAGGCATTAAAGTAGTCATATTTAAGGGCATTAATTCATTACAGTAGTCTGGGCAATCTACATTTTTTATTCTCAACAATGTTAAGGAGGATCTTCCTCCCTCTCCTCAATGGAGAAGCCTCCACTGACACACACACACACACACACACACACACACACACACACACACACACACACACACACACACACACACACACACACACACACACACTTGACTTTTGCAGGAAAGCACAAAAGCATTTAGAAACCACCACTGGACTCGGAGATGAGGTGACGGTGCGGCCACACCAAACACGTTACTCGCGTTGGATAACGCGAGTAACGCGCCTAACCTGACGCTTGATCATTGTGGGGTGGTTACGGTACGGCCACACCAAACGCGTTACTCGCGTTGGATAACGCGAGTAACGCGCCTAACCTGACGCTTGATCATTGTGGGGTGGTTACTCGGTTCAACGCTTCCAACGCGTCAACGCGCCAACGCAGCTAGATGAGTCCATGTCCATGCAAGTGAACGGAGCGTTCCCTCTTCGTCATAACTATCAAACCAAACAGCCTTCACATTCACCGAGCGAACATTATGAAAGTAAAATGCACATTTCTCGCTAAAAATGATTCCATAAACGCATTTAATGGCGTATCTATGTTACTATTTCCACCCAGAATAAAGATAGCTGTCGGCCGTGGCTGCGCTGGAGTCCAAGGTAGGAACCCAAAACGCCACCGTGTTTGGGTGAAAGAGCTTAGATCGGGTTAGATTAAATAATCTCTGATATAAATAACAATAATCGGGTTAAATAACTTCACATGGTGTGTCTGGTGTGTTTCCAGCATTCGTAGTGTTGATCAGCAGAGAAATAGTCCGCCAAGACGTTGAGGTTGCGTAGCATCCAGACACTCAGTCCATGCAATGGAACGGAGCGTTCCCTCTTCGTCATAACTATCAAACCAAACATCCTTCACATTCACCGAGCGAACATTATGAAAGTAAAATGCACATTTCTCGCTAAAAATGTTTCCATAAACGCATTTAATGGCGTAACTATGTCACTATTTCCACCCAGAATAAAGATAGTTGTCGGCCGTGGCTGCGCTGGAGTCCGAGGTAGGAAACCCAAACGCCGCCGTGTTTGGGTGAAGAGTTTAGAATAGAATAGAATAGAATAGAATAGACTTTATTTGTCATTGTGCATTGGATACACAACGAAATTTGTTTGTGCAACCACTAACAAAAGTGCAGTTGTGCTGGGTGGAGGGTAGGAGTGTAGTGTGATTATTAAGTTCTGTGATGGCCCTGGGGATGAAACTGTTCTGCAGTCTGGAGGTGCGGGCTGTAGTGGCCCGGTAGCGCCTGCCAGAGGGTAGCAGTGTGAAGATCGGGTTAGATTAAATAATCTCTGATATAAATAACAATAATCGGGTTAAATAACTTCACATGGTGTGTCTGGTGTGTTTCCAGCATTCGTAGTGTTGATCAGCAGAGAAATAGTCCGCCAAGACGTTGAGGTTGCTTAGCATCCAGAGACTCTGTCCATGCAAGTGAAAGGAGCGTACCCTCTTCGTCATAACTATCAAACCAAACATCCTTCACATTCACCGAGCGAACATTATGAAAGTAAAATGCACATTTCTCGCTAAAAATGTTTCCATAAACGCATTTAATAGCGTAACTATGTTACTATTTCCACCCAGAATAAAGAAAGATGTCGGCCGTATGCTTCTGTCCAAGCTCGCTACTCTCTGCCAGTGACGTCGGGTCAAGCTCAACGCTGATTGGCTATCGCGGCCAAGCGTCACGCGTTGTAGCGTTGAAAGTTCAGATTTCTGAACTCCGGGCGTTGGCGCGTTGGGCGCGTTACTGCGTTTACGTGCGTAATTACGTGCGTCTGACGCGCCTAACGCCCCCAACGCAACGCTTCAACGCATGTAATGGTGCGGCCACACCAACCGCGTTACTCGCGTTGGACAACGCGAGTACCGCGCCTAACCTGACGCTTGACCAGTGTGTGGTGGTTCAACGCTTCCAACGCGTCAACGCGCCAACGCAGCTAGATGAGTCCATGTCCATGCAAGTGAACGGAGCGTTCCCTCTTCGTCATAACTATCAAACCAAACATCCTTCACATTCACTGAGCGAACATTATGAAAGTAAAATGCACATTTCTCGCTAAAAATGTTTCCATAAACGCATTTAATGGCGTAACTATAACTATTTCCACCCAGAATAAAGAAAGATGTCGGCCGTGGCTGCGCTGGAGTCCGAGGTAGGAAACCCAAACGCCGCCGTGTTTGGGTGCATGATAGGGTTTAGATCGGGTTAGATTAAATAATCTCGGATATAAATAACAATAATCGGGTTAAATAACTTCACATGGTGTGTCTGGTGTGTTTCCAGCATTCGCAGTGTTGATCAGCAGAGATATAGTCCGCCAAGACGTTGAGGTTGCTTAGCAACCAGAGACTCTGTCCATGCAAGTGAACGGAGCGTTCCCTCTTCGTCATAGCTATCAAACCAAACATCCTTCACATTCACCGAGCGAACATTATGAAAGTAAAATGTTTCCATAAACGCATTTAATGGCGTAACTACGTTACTATTTCCACCCAGAATAAAGAAAGATGTCGGCCGTATGCTTCTGTCCAAGCTCACTACTCTCTGCCAGTGACGTCGGGTCAAGCTCCACGCTGATTGGCTACCGCGGCTTAGCGTCACGCGTTGGAGCGTTGAAAGTTCAATTTTCTGAACTCCGGGCGTTGGTGCGTTGGGCGCGTTACTGCGTTTACGTGCGTAATTACGTGCAACTGCCGCGCCTAACGCCCCCAACGCAACGCTTCAACGGTTCAACGCGTGTACCGCGCCTAGACCAATGGTTCCCTATGCAAAAATGCCGATTTTCAACGCCCCTAACGCGAGTAACGCGTTTGGTGTGGCCGTACCCTAACCCTAACCCTGACCCTAACTCTAACCCTGACCCTAACCCTAACTCTAACCCTCCCACCGACTTAGCTACAGCCTACCTCTCCACACATGGAAAAAGAACATTAGTATTTTTTCTCATCTGTTACAGTATCTGTTTAGTTATTTTTATTTTATGATTTACTACCCCCCTTTGTATTCTTTTTTCCCCTATTCCCACCCTGCTGATTTTAGTTTTTATTATTTTCATTATCTGGTGTCCAATGGCAACGTTTAACTTAACCAAATTATAGTTTGTTTTGCATTGCATCTCTCCTCTGTTTTCATCGTTCTTTACCTCCTAAAACCCCCTCCCTCTATCTTACCCCCCCTCCCTCTATCTTGCCCCCCTCCCTCCCTCTATCTTACCCCCCCTCCCTCCCTCTATCTTACCCCCCCTCCCTCTATCTTACCCCCCCCTCCCTCCCTCTATCTTACCCCCCCTCCCTCATCTCTTTTGAATTAATCAAGTCTGACCCATTCTCTATTCTTTAATGAATGCACTCCCATCAAACCATGGATAACTCTTACCAACACAATGAGTACAAGCACAAACACAACTCTACTAGCTGTTAACCCTGTAGAAAAAACAACAACAAGCAATTTAGATCTGACTTCAATAAAAGTTTACCTCTAATTATTACAAGCTATATCTAAATAATATCATATAATATATGGATATCTATATCATATAATATTAATTATCACGGCCAAAAGCTGTGTGCGCCTCCAGACCATATTATGACTTTCACACGACAGCGTCGGGTTCTCCGACGTCTCTGGTTCTTCCACGTCCACATCAATCTGAAGTGGACTGAACCACGACGTGGAGGAGAAAGGGATCGGTGCCCAAGATTGTCTTTTTCCCCCTGACCCAAACGCACCCCACACAGTCCTTCACACAAGAGCTGGTTTCAAACCCAGTGACCCTCACGCACTCCTCCATGAAGGAGCCCCCCCCCCCCCCCCCCCGTCTCACCGTAACTCCACTGCGGACCCCCACCACCTCCCTAACCCTAACCCTAACCAGCTCCCCTCCTCTACGCCTCCCCTTAACCGGCTCCCCTCCCACCCTGGAGGGGCCGACTTAGGGTCCGCCCCCGTCCACAGGCCGGCTGAGGGGGGGCCCCCACTAGGAGGGCCTGGATCCCTGAGTCAGGGGGTCCTCCCCAACAGGCTCCCTGAGGGGACCCCTGACATCAGGAGCGGAGACGATCGGGGGGGGGGGGCAGCCACACACACACATCGTACCCCTCATCAGCACATTGACACAACACATCACACACACTCCACACTGAAACACACATTCACACGCACACAACACAACAACCCCACACTCCAACCCCACACTATCAGCCTACAGGAACAACAGGACCTCCAGGATGTCCTGGTGGGGGCCTCTTCTCCACAGATATCAGAAGCCCCCCCCCCTCCACACCAAAGCCACTCTCAGCAGCTGGCGGTCGTCTGGAACCAGCACGCCTCCACCTCCAGCCCTGTCACGCTAAACCTCACCAAGCAGGACGAAAACATCCTCTACGCCGTCACATGCTCTGAATGCCACATCATATATGACGGCGAAACAAAGCACACGATGCTCAACCGACTTAAACAGCTCTTATATACTATACACGTAGGCACACTCAACACTCACATCGTCCAACACTTCCAAACTCACCCCATCACCTCACTGTTCATCACCGGGCTGGAGGTGAAGGCGTGCTGGGCGGACAGACAGAGGAAGGAGGCGGAGCAGAGGTGGAGAGCCAAGCTTAAGACCCTCCCCCCCTTGGGCCTGAACATCAGGGAGTGGGGGCCGCACTGGGACGCTGCTGGGGGCGCTGGGGGGTCCTGGGACTCCTCCTGGGGGGTTCCCTGCATGGCGTCGGGTCGACTGTGCGTTTTAATATGTTCCACGTTTTTATCCTTACTGTTGCTTCCTTCACATCATGATCTATTGAGGCCTTCCACCTCTTTCACTCTTCCTTTTATTCTGTTGGAGGCTTCTTTTATGTGGAAGGATGGTATGAATGTGTGAATGGCTTCACTATGCCTTATTTATCTTTATTTTATATACCCATTTATTTATTTACGCAGTTTTATCTATTTTGCACATTACCTGCCAGCACTTATTTGTGTGTTTTTAATACTTCCTGCATGCTTTTGCCATGTTTGTGTATTTTTATGTCTGTGCATTTTTTAAATGAAAAGGTATCCTGCATTTTTCACCCATGAGTTCTTCTGAGATTGCAGTGTGTTCCTTTTTATTCCCATATTTTGTATTTATGCGCAGGATTGAATGTTTATGAGAGGATGTGTATGGATGTAAGTCTGATTGGTTCCCTGAAGGACCGAGCTGTGTGCGTACTTTGCTATGAAGTCGTTGTCTGTAGCCCTTCTCTGATCTCCGATGGAGCACGGGTGGATGGTGTGTGGGGGCGATTTGGGCGACGCACTACCAACTGGGAGAAAGAGCATTTTTATTTATTTTTATTCTATCACGGCAAAAGTAGTTTTCAGTGTTCTGAAATGTGTTGTGATCACTTGTATTCCTCATAGCTACTCTCAGGCTGTGAGGGAATCAGCAGCCCGCGATCGCAGCTCCTCTGATGTGAACGGGCAGAGCGCAAAGCTCAGAGCCGGACATTGACCACCGTCGTCATGCCAGTTAACTCTGACCGGGGCTTTAGGTTTTGTTGAGCCGGATAATGAACACAGAGCCTGGATATGTTGAGCCTCCGTTGTAGTAAAGCCCTCAGGTCTACTCTTCATGTAATAACTTCATGTCAACTGCACTGAAGTCATCATAACATCATAACCTCTGTGTCTGCTAGTGTCTATAATACAGTAATATTTTTGTCTACATTATCAAACGGAAGAATTTTTATTATGAGGAGCAAAGGGCAATGAAGCACACTAGCCAATCAGAGGACCCGTCCACCGACCGAAACAAGATATTGAGTTGTAAATTAGTTTTGGTATGAACCAAAAAAAGAATAAACGAGGTAAACTTTAGATTTTCGTTTTTTTGACTAAACGAAACACGCATGCAATTGTAATGACACAAGAGCTGCTTTCAGAATCTGATTCATCTTACAAATCATGTAATAAACCCTTAAACAAAAGACATTGTATGACTCCCTGGTTCGGGCCCATCGAAGGAGAACATGCCGTCAAATTTCAGCGCCAACAACACAACAAGACGACGGAGTTGGATAGTGGCTGCCCTGTTTGGTCTCTTTTTATGTCCATGGTCTCTCCAGCCAGCGCTGTGACGTCATAATGCGGTCGATGAGTCGGTCGTATATGTTTCTCAGGGGAAGCCCCCTCGAAACAGATCCTACGAGGCCCCAGAACCAGTTTGGACTCGACTTGTCTCTCTGTCCCAGTGCGGACACTGCAGAAAGACAATTTGAAACATAGAATGACCAAACTTTTGAAATGGGACCGAGATTCCACGATGGCAGATTAAACTATTGGAGAAAAATCAATTGCCGATGTTTTTGTAAGAGGACAGAGATGACTGTTCATTTTCACAATATTTTTCATAAATTATGCTCTATAAATAAATGTTCTGCTTGATTTTAGGAAGGGAGTCTGTGGTTTCTTGACATTGTCCCATGTTATTGCATGTTTTTGATAGTATTTATGACCTATTACTATCTGAAATCGGTCGCCACTGTCGTAGCTCATTTCATGAATAAACTTTAGTTATTTTCTGTAAACGTTTAATGGTAATGCAGCGTGTCTCTTCTATCCACAATAGTCTTAATACAACCATTTCTAACACCTTAATTTAACCAGTCTAGCATTATTGGAAACCTAACCACCGTTAACCGAATAAGCTAACCAAATATGCACTTTTAATATTAATACACTTACTATACAGGCTGCCTATTTCAATAGATGTTTAAGCTTTTTTTAAAAAGTGGCAGGACTTTGTGAGATGAAGGGGTTGTTGTTTTTATTGATGATGAACTGATGGCATTGATAATGCAGGATATCACTCGACTGGTGAGACATGTGATCAATGAGAAACACAGAAAGACGATGAGATCAAAATGAATAAACAGAAGAGAAACCGTCCTTGTTGGATAAAAGATTGTGCTAATATATAGAAAAATGTATCCGTAAGCCAACGTTAACAGCAAGTTTAAATGTAACAGCAAACTGACTCACAACGTATTTTGGGTGAGTGTGCGTGCGTGTGGTTGAGAGAGAGACTGAGACTTGATTCACACACTTCCAGAAAGGAACTTTCGATGGGGAAGTTGCACAACCCAGCCGACGTTGAGGCAGTGTGCTTATTATGGACTTATTATTAACACCAGACGCCGACTCCAATCAGGTTGATCAGACAGCACATACAACCTCCATTCGAAATACCCACTAGGGTTTTGCAAATTATTTTTATTTATTTCCGCGTTTGCACTAGCAGACTGTTCCGGCTTCGTGCACCGGCCAGCCTGCGGTTGCCCATATTTTGAGGGCGGACGAGAAGGGGTGGCATCTGCGCACCTGTGAACGTGACGTCACTTTCCGATCATACTTGCTCAACAACTTGTCCTGCTGCTTAGGGTCGGCGAAATACTACCGTCTGCTACGAACACAAGGAAACTAAACTAACAAAGAGCAGCCTCCTCGACGGATTGATTTAGTTGGATTGAATTCAGTTGTATTCTGAACACAGGATCTTTGAAGACCAATGGGCCTGGTTTGGTGGCTGGGAGTTGGACTTTTCCTCGTCTTCGCCGAGGTGAGATTTCCTCTGACTTTTGTGTGAGCTCCGCGATGCCATTCCTCTGTGCATCCTACGCCCTACTTCGTACTTTTACATTTGACGCTGTCCAGTTGTTAAGTTTTAAATTCATAAACATTAAAATAATATAGCCTCGGCCTATTACATTTTCCATATTGCTCGCAGACCTTTTTTTTTGTTTTTTGTCCAAATCTGCGTTACAAACGAATGTAATCATGTATTCTAGTATACTAGTTTAACTAGTCATGTATTCTAGTGTAACTAGTTTTGTATCACAGCATAATCGACATTTCAGTGGAATATGTGAAAACATTGGGAACCAACTAAACCTCATCACCTACATTGCATACATGTTGAATTGAAATACTATACATACATACATGTTGAAACACATAACATAAATGTTGAAGAACATTACATAGGCTACATGTTGAAATATCGTGTGCCTCCTGGACCATCCTGGGCTACAATGATCTCTCCTCAAACCATCAGATATAGGTTCCACTATAACTTATTCCACTGAACGTATGTGCCTTTTCTTCTACAGGCTTGGGCATCAACTCCTGAAAAGCAAAAATGTCTGCCTGGTTTCAAGAAGGATTCAAACCCTTTCCAAGAAGACAGAAGACATCTTCATAGCGGATGTGTCCTTGGCAAAGGTAACAATGGTTTTCTATAAGCCGTCATGATTCTTGAGTACATACGGCAAACATATATAGCTGGGCCTGGGCCTACCTAAAATATAGACCCAGTTCAACTGGTATACTTTAGCTGGAAATAATTCCATACGACTAATGTAGTGCCCGTTCAGTGCACTTAGCTACAGACAGGGGAGTGGTGTATTGCTAGTTTTATGGCTCAACAACAGGGCCGTAGCCACATGGGTGGCCAGTCTGAAAAAATAAAATTAACAAATCCTCAACGGACACGCTCGAAAGAAAGCTGAAATATTTGCACTATTAGTTTGATCTAACTTTGACTTATTATTCTTATTTAAAGTGTTATATTTTGACATTACAAATAAATATTGCACTTAAAATACCCCCCCCCCCCCCCCTCCATTGACAATCAAGTGCCCCCCCCTATGTCCTGGCTACGCCCCTGTTCAACAACTCTAAGAATCTAAATATTATGATGAGACTGAATGAGTATCGAAGTTGCCTTTGTCACAGTATTTCTTCTGTACAGTACACTAATTGTATGGTATGACAAAAAATATGATTACAATGTGCAAATTGTTTGGACAAACATAAAGATTATTATTGGGGAATCATTTATTTTTAAATGAAGTTACTTGTTGTCAACACCCCCCAACGTCCAGGCTTGATGCTCTCATATCAGGGATTTTCGTTTCAATTAGATACCAAAATATACCAATATATTTTATAGACAAGTATCCTGATGCTTTAAACTCTTCTTGTGAACACAATTACACTCATTATTTCGATTAATTGGTGAATTCTCAAATACAACGCAAAATATAATAAAATAACGTATAATTGAAATACATTTACAGTAGACAAGGAAAGGACTTCAGTGTGAAAAGTAGCAAATGGGTGTTTCATTAGAGCATGTCTTAGGTCGCTTATTTATCACATTATAAAATTGCCGTTTTATTTTGGTCTAAGGATGGTCTTCTCCTTGGACCAGCGTCAGCCTCCGCTGATTTAAGTTTCGATACGTCGGATGCAACTAACTCCGCTCATTTACTTTTTTAGGCTGATTTATTGCATCATAAATTTGCCGTTTATTTTCTCATTTTTTCTCAACTATTATCAAGGGGGTCGTCAATATCACCGTTCCATGTAACGGCGGATGCAACCACTCCTTTCTACTACTTTCAGTTGGTTTCATTGAGGCCGTCTGGTCAACTTCTGACAATTCAACACATTGGAACCAATTCATTTTTCAAATCAATGAAAAGATCTACACACTTTTCGCTTAATATCTAAGCAAAATTTCGATAGCTTTAATACTTTTTTCAGAATCACAGTTTTAGTTTCATACCGGCATAGTTTTCAGTTGCTGTCATTGATTTTCTTTTGTCGCCAGAGCGTGAGGACATTCATGCACACACGCAATAGATCCGCCACATAGCCGTGTTTATGGACACTTTTGATCCAATTAGAAGTGAGGCGTTCAATGCCAAGTGAACGGGTGGCGGGTAGGGTTGTAATGATCCATACATCGATTAATTGGCGAATGATCCAACTGCATCGATGCAACGCCCAAACATCGATGCATATCACTGTATTATACGCTTTTATTTTGACAATCTCCTTGTGCGGGTTGTTTGTGAAACTATTTCTGCGCAAGTGTGCCTAGCCGCTCGTATCCATTCATCAGTAAAACCAGAGAATGTCTAATATGAGGAGAATGGGCACTCGCTGGTTAGTTCTGGTTTTCTGGACTGGTTGCAGTAATAATCTCTGTCCACGCGGGGCGCTCGCAGGCGAGTCCAGAATGAATGGGAGCCAACGGGGTTTTACCCTCAGAATCCACTTTTCTCGCAATGTAACTTTTTTGTCAAGTAATTTGAAAGTTGCGTTCAAAAGGAGGGGCTAAGATAATAAACTCAGCTGAATATTGCATTTTTTAAGGTCATGTATCTGTTCGAAAAAGGCGTTAAAAACATGCGATGACCTCACACATTGTCATACCGTCAGAGGTACTGCTTTACGGCAGATTCTGAAGCACTTCGGCACTTCCGCATTTCCCTTTTCCCGCAACGACAAAACCAGCTGTTGGAGGTAAGGCTTTTTTTTGCTTAATACACTAGTTACAGAGTTTTAGTGAGCTAATGTAAAAAAAAGACATGCGCGAATGTTTTACATATGTAGGCCCTATGTTACTTAGAGAGTGTTTTTTTTAATCCTCACTAGTGCCGATGATAAAGCTTTTTTTTAAGCAACGATTATGAGCCATTTCTTTCTCCTGAAATAGAAACCTGGATTAGAATCATAATTTTAAGACTGCATCAACTTAGTTTACATCAGTAAACAAACTCCTAGAGAGCAGTGTTCTGTTGTACTCCTCCTCATCCCTCTTCCCTTCCGGATCTCTACAGTTGGACCTTGATGCTGTGACAACGGACAAGTCTTCTTCCTCTATCCTTTTTCCCTGCCTCTGTTCAGTGTTGTTAAATCATTTCTCTTTTTTTTTTATTAGTTACTGTTCTTATTGTGTTCTTGTTAGTGTGATGTTTGAATAAACTAGTCTGTTGAAATGTTGGAATAATGTTTGTATAATTATTAATTACTGTTATGCAACTGTTGCTGTTTCAATGTGACCCAGACCATATTTCTCATTTAACAAACACGTGTAGCTTATAGTGTGTTGCATGGCAGAGCAATTATGTTCAATGGCTTAAAACAAACCCATCTGTAAAGATCAGTGAATGCATAGAAATCAATGACAAGTGGTGTAGATGGTTTTCCCTCTGTGCAAGGTCATTAGCCCAAGTCCTACAAAAGAATAACGACTGTAATAGCAGATGTTGAAGTTGTTAAATCGTTAACTAACAATTTGTATGGAACAATCGGTTAAGTGCTTGAGTCTCGACACTTAAGAGAATGTCTAGCGCGCAACTTGAATAGCCATGTGCGATTTTACCCGGGCTCCAGCACAACTTTCCTTACCAGGTGCAGCCTCAGGTAGCCTAGGACCATTCATACAGGAGCAAGCGAGAACGTTGCCTTTTTCTGTCCTTGGGTAACGAAAAGACGGACAATCCGTTTCCACTGTTAGTGCAGTTTATCATTGCACATTTGCGAGGCATTTTTTTTTAAAACTATCTTCATTTTCGAAAAAATAGATAATGACAGATGAAATGATATTGAGCGGGACATTGACTGTATTATTTAAGGTGGTCATACCGTACCTACCATGTATATAACACATTGAACACTGAACACAAGAAATGGAAGAAATTCCATTTATGCCCATGTACTTTCACCATACATATTATCTAAAAAATAAAAGGGCCTGCAGGAAAATATAAATACAGTACGCAAAAATTAACTTTGACGGAAAGTCGAAGTTTACACCATGTTTCTGAATGTGCTTCAGCTTCAGATGCCGTCAAGAGGGGACTCTGGTCGTAATCAGTCGCAAGTCCGTCCCTGACCAATCAGCATTCATTAGCGGAATGCTAGCGTGTACGGCCAACAACGGCCCAAACTGTAAGAAATCGAAAGGACATAAGTACTCATTCATTTGACTTTTGAACTATAATCTATATTGGACTTGCGGAATCTAGAATAAAATTTGCGATATTTCAACGACAAGCAGGTGAAAGGGACATATTTAGCCGTCTAGTCCCATAGACTCCCATTCAATCTATCCTCGCCCGCGATCACCCCCAGTGGATGTCTGATGGAACTACAACCAAGATCGGTACAATGGGGCATATAGGAAGTGCCCAGGCTCTTCGTAGAAGGGCTCTGGTAAAGCGAGGCAAACGACGAGCACATGTGTGAGCGCGAAGATGTCTAGTTTCGGTTTGTGTTGCCAGATTTCCAGTTTTTCCATTCTAACGTGATTATAATTAGCCAAATTTGGTGGGAAAAGTCGCCCAATCTGGCAACACGAATGGCTTATCTTTACAGCCAAGATGATTCCGAGGGATGTTTTGTTTTTAGAAGGAAACTATGCACACAGATAGGTATGGTCTATGTTCAAAATGAAAGCTCATTACAGGCTCTTTAATTTAAGCCATAAAAAAACCTTTTGCACTCAAATGCAATGTGGCACTTTATTATTTGCATTAAAAATTGATTGTTTTTGCTTTAAATATCCGGAAGAGTAAAGAAATAAAATGAGGAAATTTAATTTAGTTTATGTGAGTGGATGTGAATGTAAGAGGTTGTGTTAAATGTGCATAGGATGTCGTCTCATATCAATCGCATGCTCCTGAATCAAATCAAAATCGTATTGCGGCAGATTTTTGATACCTGCAAATATCGTATCGTTATCTAATGAATCAATTTAATATCATATCGTGATGAAACCAGAGATTAGCGCCTCTGGTGGCGGGAGCCAAACTCAAGGCCACGTGTTTGGTGGGGCCGAGCCATGTTGTGTCTATGAAGTTTGTCTTATACTTTAAGTATCCGGGAAGCTTGATCCTCTCTCTAATGCTGCGCCGCCTGTTGATCCCTACTTCGAAAGAGTAAAAGGCACTTTGACGTCACGAAAAAAGAACACATCTGTGTTCGAATTGGAATTTGTTCACAGTTTGGCGGGCTCACACTAGCAATTTTCGGCTAGAACACTAAGAAACATTCATTACTAATAAACTATCTCCCAACACACAACCATCTTGAATTTATATTTCTTGTTATACGATTCTCTTAGTCATTGCGTTGGGTTGCTTTTCACCTAGTGTGCACTGGACTTTTCCTGCATGTGCATTAAACACTTCATTCATCCAGGACAGATGTAGCATTTATTATAAATTAACCTCTTTAAAGTAACGATGTGACGTTAAAGGCCCACTATGCAACTTCAGGCATTCCTTCGCTGTTTTCTTGGTTTTGGCACGCACATTTCTCTACACAGCGCCCCCTACAGCTTCGTAGTAGATATTTCACAACACTGTCGTAACAACTCGTTGACGACCGTTCCCCATGCACTTCTACGCGAGCCATGTGCATTTGTATTCAAAGAAGCCGGCGAATGCGTGGAGCCATGTCCGAAGTAGATGTTCATAAAGTGTAGGCAAGGTTATACATTTTTAAAAGGGTGTATTTGTATTGCAATAAACATAAATCCATCCTTTTTTATAGTTGACGGGGAGAATTTATATCCTAGATTATAATTGTTTTATCTTAGGTTGAACAGAACAATCAGTGTAAGAGGTTTGGCCAACATAATAATCTAAATAAACAAGAACCTGGATTCGGGGATTCAGTCTGTATCTGGGGGACGAGACAGACGAACAGCAAAACACCCATGGAAACAAAGGTGTTTATATGGTTGCAACCAAGCAAGCTAGAAACATACAGGGCTCACAACAAAACGGTCGAGAAAACAATTTTTACAGGGCTCATAACAAAATGGTTGAGCAAACACATTTGTACAGAGACTATCAACATCAAGAATACCACGAAGACAAAGGCCACCCAAGGGTACTTTCAATTTCAAAAGCAACACGGCCGAGTCGGAGTCTGATTTGCAGTCTTCTTTTTCTTGTTCACGCTATTCCTGAAAAGCTTGCCCAACGTTTACTCGTGTCTGGCCTCTCTGCCGGTCAGTCTCCCTTTTCTCTTCTTCTGTTCCTCCGACATTGTCTCTTTTTAGTCGGCTGATCTATGATGAATATAACAATCCCTTAGTGACTTGTGTTTATATCGAGCCGGTTCCGTGTTTGGGGGTCTGTGCCGTAAAGCAATTCGTTACTTCGCGAGACCCGAGACTCCCGCGAGAGTGGGCGGCGGGTCGCCGACAGAAACATATTCCTTTTCTCCGCCAAGATGCGCAAGGGTGAGTCGAAACAACGAACAATCGAACAAAAATTTATAATAGAACCATCGCAATGACTCTTAGCCTGTTATATTAAGGTAAATCAAGCCAAAAAAGTTGCATAGTTCCCCTTTCACTCATGTCTGATCTCTTTTCTGGTCCATTATTCTTTTGTTCCACCGACGGTCGCCTCTTGGGTCCCTTATCAGTCGATTGATCCATGATGAATGCAACAATTGCCTCGCAACTGGCTGTTTATATCTAGCCGGTGCCATGTTTGGGTGTGTGTCTGTGCCGTAAAGCATTTTCGAAACTACAATCTGACTACATTTTCGAGGATACTTCCGCTGCGTCACATCCGGATTGTGTCGGTCCGACCAGAGCAAGTTGCATATGCGCATTTTCACTGGAGAGGCGACATGGGTAAATGACACACCCACCAATCGACCCAGAAATGGATGCAGAACCATCAGCATAACTCTCAACCTGCATACTTAATGTCATTTTGGCTAAAAAAGTTGCATAGCGGGCCTTTAACTAAAAGGAATTGAATTTGTATGTTGGACCCAGTCTCAAGCTTTCATTAGTAAACGAACTTGTGTGCTTTAACTTAGGTTAATCTAACTCTCCAGGTGAAATTCCTGGGGTGGCGTTGTTGGCAACTTTATCTTATTGTTTCCCCGACCGCCGAATGCTACACAAGCAAAGAACGTCTACATTCCGATTGGCTGTCAGTGTTTTGCCGCTGAAACGCGTCATAGTAATTTGCATAAAGTTCAGCCGTCTTCCGCTTTTTTTGGTCGCTCTGGTCACTCACCTTTCGGCGCTGGTAACGTTTGACGCTTGTGTCGCTTTGGTCGCTCTTGCCCATAGAAAGTGAATGACTTCTGCTGATTTTTGCAGCTCAATTCGCTTTTGGTGTGAACGCACAGTAAGAAGCCTATCTGTGTCTGTTTGAAAATAAATTGGTTAAATTCTTAACTTTCCCTTTTGAAGCTGCAGAGAAGCTTCAAATCATCATCCCTTGTCTCTCACTGCGTTTGGAATTTAGATAGCTGTTCACTTGAGAAGCGCAAACTATTACTAGCTCCCTTTCACCCTATCTGTGACATCTGATCTAAAGAATGTGCCTTACATTGTTGGTGGTGAAGAGTAGTAGTAAAAAGAGACCAGCGTTTGGTTCAGTGCTAATTTCTCAACATTGCTCCTATTTCTTGTGTTTTGACTAAGGATTTATTCTGACGCAGTGTATAAAGGTTAACTTCTATATGTGCTGACATTTCAGTTGGTTTTGATGACTGCATGGCCCGTAAAAGATTCAAATTCGGCAGGAGCGACCGCCATTTCCATGTGGAACAGGACGGAACATTAATGGTAAGTCTGTTTTTTGAGATGCATAAATATAGCCTCTGTCCTAGTTGTGAAGGTGACGAGAGAAACTACCATGCATGGAAGAAAAAGGGCCTTCCTCATCTCTTCCCTGAATTCTAAGGGGCAAAAATTAAGTACAACAATCAGGGTCGAACTCCATGTCAATGGCCATCATCACCCTGGAAGTCACCCCATGAAAATTCAGGGACATCAAAATCCAGGAAAGGAACTGCAAAAGAGGGCAAATGTGGACCCTTCCAATAAGAAAGAGCTATCTTTGTGGTCCCAGTCATAAAAAAAGGTTTATTTTCTGAGATGTATATCATTGTTTGCGATGGCAATTTCTCAACATTAATTCTCTTCTTTTCTTTTAGCAATTCCATCCCTCCTATTTTAAATTCAACATTAATCCTTGAACTCCTTTTAGGTTATTCAAAACCTGCCAGTTTTGCGCTTTCTTAAGTTTTCTAAGAGGCGGAAGAGAGCCTGGGTTGTCCCTCCTCTTAACATTCTGGAGAATAGTAGGGGGCCCTACCCCAAACTAGTGGCCCAGGTAAGATGATGTTAGGCTACTTTTTAACGTGAACTACATGAGAAGATTCATAACTTTACAATATCGAAATCCAAAATGAAAGGTATTGAATTACTATTCAGTCTTACCAGGGTAAGAATGTTTTTTATGCATTATCTTCCTTTTAGATTCGTTCTGATCGAGATAAAGAGTCAAGAATGGAGTACAAGATAACGGGTGAAGGAGCAAACGGCCTCTTCACTATCGACAGAAACACCGGCGAGCTTTTTGTGACCCAGCCCCTAGACCGGGAGAGGAAATCCCAGTACATGGTAGGGAAAACCTGCTGGCCAAATTAAAATTTGTCAATATGCACGACCCTTGCATGTAAAATAATCAATATTTATCTATGCAGTTGGACGTTCATGCCAACGTTCCGAGCATGCTGAACGCTGCGGCTGAGGCAGCCATGCTCGTCATTGTAAATGTCCTCGACGCCAATGACAACAAACCAGTCTTCACCCAAGATCCCTTTGTCGCAGAAGTTGCAGAGGCTGCAGCGATAGGTAATGCCACACAGAGGAAATCAAAACCATTTCTATAGAATATGTCGGCCTGCAATTTGAGATTAATCCTCCGATGACTTAATTACAATTAGGGCATTTGGCAGACGCTTTTATCCGAAGCGACTTACATCGGTTAATACACACATTGACACGCCGACGGCAAAGTCAACCAGCCAGCTCGTCAGGAGCAGTTAGGGTTAAGTGTCTTGCTCAGGGACACATCAAGAGGTGGTGGGGATCGAACTAGCAACATTTTGGTTAGAAGACAACTGCTCTACGCCAACCCCATATTTATTAATTAAAAAAACACCACCACTTACTAGTTAAATGCTTTTAAAATGTAACTCTATTGGAATAAACATGGAACAGAATGAATTGATTGCACTTGAATCATAAATCACACTGCAGCTTATGATTGGAAGCTTATATTTTGTGCCCATCTCTGCAACACGTGCTTCTCTTCATAGTCGATTTTTGTAATTATTTTTTTGGATTAATTGAGTCTATAAAATGTGGTTGCTTTATCTCACAACCCGCACTATGCTATAGTTCATATGAATATCCATGTACAAAATATTTAAATTGAACTGAAGCATTAAGCAGCAAATCTTATTTGTACTTGATAAATTATTTAAACAATTAATCTATTAAAGGTTGGGTACGCGATTTGCGAAACGCCAGCAGATTTTGAAAATACACAACTCAAATGGTCCTACCCCCTCTCCTTCAACGCTGACTCTGACTCCACCCATTCCAAGTACCTGGACGCGCAATCATGCACGAGCGCGAACAGAGATGCGCGAGAGCGAGCCAGGCTAGCGTAGGTTTTCGTTTAACAACATGGCACTACATTCAGCTGTAAGTTGCACCCAGTACCGCAGGAAGTAGGGGTGCTGGGGGTGCTGCAACACCCCCTGTCCGAGGCCCTGTCTTATCACAGAAAACGCTCATTTCTAAAAACTCCGGCCAAAGTGGAGATTACTGAAAACGCCGGTTATGTGTTGTCGTGTCAACGGGGAGAAACGGGATTTTAGGTTCTGAAGCGTCACATTATGCACCAGGAAATGCTTCACGTCATGTGAGCGCCCGCTGTACCGTATTGGTCCGAATATAAACACAAACCCCATTGTAAGACGACCTATGTTTGGAAAAAAGATTTGAAGACCAGATCTTGTTTTTATGAATAAATAAATTGTATTCATTGAAATAATATACGAAAATAAAAAGGCATAGAATAAAACACTGCATTGCCACTAAACAGTAGTGAAAATAGGCCGTACTGATGTGTACACCAAAGACTTTTCCTGACACTCCTCTGCCCCGCTGTGTTCGCTCTGGCTGTGGTCGCTCCGAACTGTTTCGGCCCGTGGCAAAGCGAGTCATCCTCGCTGCTGTCCAAGGCATTTTGAGACGCAGCATTTATTTAATGCTCATATGACCTAGTGCTGAAAAAAGGTTATATGAAAAAGTGTGAGGGTAGCGGTGGTGCGCTAAACTTGTTCTGTGAGCAGCTGGATGTGAACCATGGTGTGAAGGAAGTGAACACAACGATCGATTTTCAACTGTGCGTGCATGCACTGGTGTAATTGAGCTGCGCTGCTATATATCTTTTTTATCAATGTAACGAGTTGCGAGTCTAGTGCAGGCTGAGTTTTTTTTTTCCAGCACCCCCTGCTGAGAATACGTTCTCGCGGCTATGGTTGCACCAGATGTTATAAACATTAAACGGTCACATAAATCATTAGGCCTACTATTTTTAGAAAATGTATGTTTGTTTCATATAATTGTATTGGAAGTCCTGGTTTTCACTAGGGTTGCTGCGGTGTGGACATTTTCACAACGAGTAATACACTCGTCTCAACACCGGTATTACCGAGTATAAACGGTATAAACTTTGAAACTAGGTCAACCGCCATACAAGCATCGGTTTTTAGACCCTTCTCGTCCTTCAGTGGCCGCCAACGTTCGAAAGCAGTGCCTAGGATTATTCTTGATTTCAGTTTTTCTCTTTCAGCGTTTTTATTATCAATTACTCTCTGAAAAATAGCTTTCCTTCTCTTTGCTGGTGGTGGTGGTGGTGGTGGGGATGGTGGCGTCTTGTCTGCCATGGAAATTGTCTTCTACTGCTAGGTCCAAATGTGGATTAACTAGTTCCAGTAGCTACCGCAGGATAACAACAAACAGGAGCTTGCTCTGGGTCACGAGTACTGCACGAAGGGGTCGCTTGCGGGGCGCGGGGGAGGGGGAGTGCAGTACGACCGTTGATTGACGTACTTACTGTCCAATGCAACGAGGTGGCAATCCAAATGATTGGCTGGAGTTTTTCGAGCCCTGCCCGTTCCACAGATGATTGACTTGTTTAATTTTCATGTCAGTACTTCAAACTCAGTGGCTGTAAGCGGGTTATGATAAGGATTTCAAGTAATTTTGCAAAAATGGCCAAAAAAGCGAATTCCGTACCCAACCTTTAAAATTAGTATTGATTAATTGTCGGGGGGGGGGGGGGGGGGGGGGGGGGCTAAGGGAACTTATCGATTAATCGACTTATCGTTGCAGCCCTACTCTACATCCTAATTGTTTTCTAGATGTGACCACCTACTACAACTGGAGCGCTTCATGTTTTTGTAAATCCATTCTTTCGGCTTTCCCCTGTCTTTCTCCTGTCTTCCCCTGTCTTTCTCCTGTCTTTCCCCTGTCTTTCTCCCGTCTTTCCCTTGCAGGCTTTGAAGTGATTACAATCAGAGCCACAGATCTGGACGACCCAAATTCTGATAATTCTTTAGTCCACTATAAAATTCAGAGCCAGGAACCAAAGTTGCCCAATGCTAATTTGTTTGCCATAAACCCTGTTAGTGGAGCCATCAGAGTCAACCTCCAAGGGCTCGACAGAGAGGTACGGATTTGTATTCATTTATCCACGGCAGTCATTTTAAGCAGAAAGGTTACCATATGCACAATTATTTTATTGAAAATGGACTTCAATCTGTATATTTTTCTGCAGAATTACCCTCTGTACACTCTGGAAGTAGAAGCTGCAGACATGAAAGGAGAAGGCCTGACAGCTAGAGGGAGTGTTATCCTTACAGTTACTGATAGTAACGACCTTGCCCCGGCCTTTGAGATGCCTCAGGCAAGTACACGTGTGAAGACCTTTCATTCTTTATGGAACCAGAACCATTTCTTCTATCGATTTTCGGGGTCGTGACGTGTCGGTATCAAACCGCTTGGAGACTCTGACTTGCCTTCAACTCGCCTCTTGTGAGACTCACTCAAGGCATAACTGCTTTGAGGCTGAAGTCTTGCTTGAGAAAACAATTTGCTCTGATTCTAAGGGCTATAGTAAATTGTCATTGCCCAGTGCCCTCCAAGATAAAGCACATGGCTAATAGACTAATTGACTTTGTAATGTGTGGACTGGAACGACTGGGACAATCCCTGGTCCATTTATGGTGGTGTTAACTGAAAACCTAAACGCAGAAACAATGTCGTTAAAGTGTGGTTCATAGACGTGATCCCTGTTCAGGTTTTAGAAGTCCACACAAACCCCCAGTACAGATCTTCATGGGTCCAAAATGAACCCCTAAGATGATTATGCAAACTGGACAATTCCAGGCTATCCACATATTGGGCAAAATTGAATTGCATCATTATTCAATGGTTTATATGGTTACATTTTATTTTCCTTTATCGTTCTTTCTGCTAATGAATGCACAGTATGAGGCCAGTGTCCCAGAAAACAAAGTGGGAGGGCTGGTTGTGAGGATGTCTGTAACGGATGGGGACGAGCTTAATTCTCCAGCCTGGAACGCAAAGTTTCAAATTATTGCTGGAGATAAGAATGGCCAATTCGCCGTGGAAACCGGACCTGGCAAGCAAGAAGGAATCATTACAACTGTGA